>NC_041373.1:1500000-1647500 GCF_900634415.1 Cottoperca gobio
CTGTTTCTTCGGGTTCTGGCTGGAGATAAATAAGCGTACACAATGAAGGCTGTGTGTCTGCCGACCCAGTTGTTGTCTCTACTCCAGAACCAGCCCTATAAATAATTGATTGGATTTGAGCATTAACACAAACTAATGCAATATTAGTGGTATTTCAATTAACTTTGAATTAGGCTGTAATCTCTTCCATGTCACTTTCTGATTGCGTGGCTCTGTTTTATTGAACTGCTGATAAATGTTATATTTGATAGATATCGATGTTGTCTCCCCGTCAGGATACAGCAGAGGATATTTGCTGCTGGCTCAGTTTGATCCGTGAGCTTTTGAGACATAAACACACCAATATTTGTCTGCTTGCTTATTGCCTCTGATGAAATACAGCTGATTTTGGTTTATGGGAAAATAATCATTGTGTTTTCTTTTTTGTAGATATTTTAAATTCAGATAATTTATCACTGTTTGTAAATTGGAAACCACTACTGAAAAATCTTAAAGAGGAACATTTTCAGATGGTGCACTGTGAAATGTACAATATGTAACATATAATTAAACATCTGCTATGTTTTATTTACAGTCATGTTGTATGACACACACACACACATACACGCGCACGAATGCACACACACACACACACACACACACACACAAACACACACATAGACACACACACAAAGCTATTTTAAATGATTCAGAGGATTGTTGTGTCATGGAGTTGGAGCTCTATAACCAAGATACCAAATTAACAGGTGGACTCCCAACTCCAGAGGAAGGTCATAATGTGCTGGCATCAGCCTTTTTAATGAGAAACTTCAGCCTGTCATTGATAACAATGATGATACTAAAGATGATGATGATGAGTTGGTTATTTATACTGCTCCTTTAAGGAATAGCTCAGTGCATTTCGAGTGGGTGGTCGAGCAAGAAAGAGAAAGAGAGTGACAGTGGATGCACTCAGAACAGACAGGTGTTGGTGATCGGAGCAGAAAAGAAATTAGCAGTAAAGTTGTTAATTAGTAGTAAATGCACAGTGTATGTTTCAGTTTGTCCATGAATAAACATCCTCAACACCTAGGGGGAAGTGCCTGAAATCATATTTCCGCCATAATCTGTTGCCAGGGTCCAAGAAGTCTGCCCTGAGGCCTTCAGAATCAACAGTGCGGGCACTTGTAGCTTAAAGTGAACGGAGACAAAACTGTGGCGTTAACCAATCAGATTTCGAGTTGGGGACACTGGGGCCAGCTAGCAGGCGTACGATAACGTCAGCACGTCCACGTCTTTTGATTGGATACGCACTATTGAGAGGCAGAGCTATGCAGAGCTAACAAACTTTGAACGAGCTAATTTAGATTTCTACAGGCTGTTTTTTTCAACCCAAAATGGCTGAAGGAGGAGAAAAGATCGATTTGGTCGCAGATATAATTACAACGCCATTTTCAAGACAAACTTTTCAGGAGGGTTTGTCCGCCACTTTCAAATCACTAACTACGAGTGGTACCCCCGGCTCACAGCCTCCGAGAGGCACTGCACATTGTAATGCTGGGAATGCCTGCTATTTACAACTAAATGTTTCGTAAATATTAATATAACTCTGTTGTACTTGACTATGTTAAGGTGATGCAACGCCCGGTTATACTGCGTTTCTGTCTAAATGTATAGTTTCTAGAGCCATGGCGTCATAATGATGATATTAAGAGGTGGAATAATTCAGGTAGGACTGTGTAGGACATCACTGAAGGCCTAGGTGTGAAATGCATGGCCCACCACTGCATTTGAGGCTATGGACATGTTGTCATGGGATGCAACCTCGATCTGATCTGTTTAACAAACGTTTGCCACTGTGTGTTGGCATTTTTATTGTTTCTCGGTGGAGGGTGATTTTATTAGAAAAACAACGGTAAAGCATTATTCAGTTTCTTTATTCATCAATGCTTAATATTCTCTGTATGAATTGAAATGTATTGATAGTATATTTTTGTATATAGGCGGGCACATTCATGTTTGCGTGTGTGTACAGTACCCTCCCACTCCCCAACACTGAAAATACGGCTCACACGAAAGCCAAAGTATAATTTCAACACTGACCCCAGGAGTCTTGTGAACAAGAAGGTTAGAGAAAGGTTTACCAGTTATATGTGCAGGAGATTAGGTTGTTCTCACCACCATCAAGTAACAATTTGAAAGTTGACATTTACTTCTAACACAGTGTTTTACTTTGCAACTTTTACTCATGTAAAAGATTGGAATACTTCTTCCACCACTGGAAAACAGTTTGTATAAAGTCTTCTGTGTCTCTGGCGAAGCTTTGTCAAGTCTGATAAAATAACTCTGATGATGTGGTCAGGGGCTTGGAGACTGCAAATTTACAGCAGAAAGTCAGCGTCACACACTGGGGACATGGATATGCAGGGTGAGCGTAAGAAAGAAACTCAAGTTGCATTAAGGGAAATGTAGGATCCAGCGTCTCCTGCTTTGAATTTGATTATTATTTTTATTTGTGTTTTATTGATTTATCTTATGTTTGTTTCTTGAGACCCCCAGATTTACAGGAGTGATGGAAAACTCCTTTCAAAAATGAAAGGACAATATACATTATATTATGAAAGATCTACATCCCGCCTACAAGTTGCTCTAAAACTCCTGTTACCAGGTAGTAATACTGTACAATAGGAGTCAGAAGATTGTTTTCTTTAAGGCACTGACTTTTCCCTTTATCTAAGGACATGTTACTAATGTGTTCATTAAGCTAATTGAAAATGAATAGAGACAGACAGAGAGAGACAGCTGCACAGCACTCGCTCCACCGAGTTTAATGTGCACCCACAATTGATGACGGAGGCAACTGCACTAAATTGATGAAGTATGTGAATATGTGTGTATGCAGTACATACACTATGTATATGTGCTGTATTTCTTGGTGTACATATCTGAGCTGGACCCATAATACATGTCTGGCAGTTACTAGTGTGCTAAGAAAAGGATCACTGCTGAGTGATGTGCAGAGCAACTCTTCACAGTATCGTTACTTTGAGTTGATACACGTAAATGTATCGAACCGTTTGAACCTTTCCAGTTATGATACTTTTTGCACAATATGGCGTCAGTTTCTCCGGGACACATTATAGTACGTGCGTGTTCAAACATTAGTGCTGCTCGCCCCATAAAACATTTGTTCAATACCAGTCATCATGTATACGTTTACATTAATAAAGATATTACTTTACTGCTTTGTTTCTTTTGTATTTTGCCTTGTAGCCTCGTAGGCCCTTGTAACACTTTGTTTATGCCCTGCAGTGAGCAGATGTGCATATATTTATGTTACTAGCCTACATTGTTTGTTTGTTGTAGTGTTGTTTGCCATTTCAATTAAAAAAAGACTTTTGCCACTGTATACACTTTATTTAAATTCCTCAAAGCACTGAACAAGAATAATTTACAGCCCAGTGTGTGAATCTGTGTCTGCACCTTGCCAAACCCCCCAGCCCCGACAAAACAGCAATGAAGATGAACGTTATGAACGTTATGAACTCTGTTTGTTTGTCAAAGTAACAGTTTGCCCCGGCTCGTGTTGTGACATCAGCGACAGTAGCAGGGAGCTTGAGCAATACACAGAGTGGGAAACGTCTCAAAAGATTCATGAGCACTCAGACGTTGGACAGGCTTACCCGGTACATACTGGACACTAGAAAGATTTGTTTGTTCAGTTGTGTGTACTGTCATTGGTTCCTCGACATTGATTCCTTGCTGTTGTGACCTTTTACCTTAAAGCAGTTTGAGAAAAATGTAAACTTAAGTGGATGACGTAAGGCATGAGTGGTGATATTGTGTATTTTTCAAATCCCATAAATGAGCTAACAGTTATATCCGACTAACAAATATTGTGTTTTTTTATCCAAAGCCTGATATTCAGTATATTAGTCCTCTGTGCTAAGGCACAAAGGTCTGTACAACAATGGAGCACCTTAACCTTAGTTAACATAGTTAAAAACATCAAGGAACCACACTGTTGCACTGGGTGAGATGTCCCTTCATAACCATCAACACATCTACTGTAGTTTATTTTTATTCCATCCCACAAACACTCTCCGGCTGCCCCATATACTCACTAGTGCATCAAATGTAGAGTATCTGCAACTGAAAATAGTCCCCAATAAATGCACTCGTTCATCCTGTTTGAGGAACATTTGTTAGAAGCTACAATAGCCAGCTGTGTAAGGTAATTACTGAACCTGTTTTTAACAATGAAACCATATATTTGTGAGCCGTTTTTAAAGATTCATGCTTTAGGGGAAACCAATGGACTTGCACCTGAGTGCTACTGGCAGCCTAGGGCTTTCAGACAGTATTGAAATAAGTATTAACACATTGTTGGTTTTGTTCTTTTCATGAGACCATAACAAGCAGAACTTTCCTATTTAATGAATATTATTATGTTATTAGTTATTTTACTAATTTATGAAATGAAGTGTTTTTTTTACTAAGATTATTGTTCTACAGGAGATACTAATAGATTACAACAAGTTCTGTTTTTGTAAATAAAGTCATCACACTTTAATCATCAGACGATGATTATAGGAATACATTTAGTTAGGATGACTATTGAGGATTAGCCTTCCATTTTTCCCCCTTTAATTATGGGGTTTCTTTTAGGAAGTTTTCCTTGTGTGATGCGAGGGTCTAAGGACAGAGGGTGTCGTATCCTGTACAGTCTGTAAAGCACACAGAGACAAATGTATAATTTGTGATATTGGGCTATATAAATACATTTGATTTGATTTGATTTGATTATAAGAATAAGGTTAAATAGTATTTACCGGGTAATATTTACCAAGAACAGTTTCCCCCGTTAAAGTCATTGCGTACACAACATGTTCTCATCATGCTCTCCCTTTCATTTCTTTGCCACCAGCTTAATTATCAAACATACATGTAGTGGTTTCACTTCCCTTTCCTTGACTATATATATATATATATATATATATATATATATATTCTCCACTTTTCCTCATTTCCATTAGCAGGTGGAAGGTACATGTAGGGTTTACAGAGTACAGTACAGTTTACTGGCTGAGTGGTGTACAGAAGACTTACAGCAGCCTCCCTAGATTTGCTGCTGGAGCTGCTGGTCATCTCTTTTACCAGTTTAACTATGCAGAGGCAACACAAGGCTGCAGAAAAGCCTCAAGCAGCATGTTCAGATCCCTTTACTTAATCCCCTCTCCTCCAGCCCCTCATCTCAATGTGCATGAACAACTGCTGGACATTTGCAATCAAAATCCAGATGAGAAATTGAAGGTGCTTCAACAATTTTCCTTTTTAAAGATAGTAGAATTTGTTTAAATTAACAGGATATGAATTTCCAACCTTTCATAGACATCTATATAGACATATCAGACATATCAGACATAACTTTCGCTAAAGCTGTTTTAGCTGTTTACTGATTGGTTTGAAGAGACTGTTCCCTAAGAAAAAAAGCAGTTTTCCCAACATTAACTAAGTTCCTATTTCAACCCTAACCAATTTGTTATTGTGCCTAATTCTGACCAAACCATCTATCAAAAGAGATTTATTTTATATTTTATAAAAAAGTTGAGTCATCGTGAAATACATTTCAAAATATCTCAGTACAATGCGTGATAAAAGCGTTCTCGGAAGTTTATTGCACAATGAGAAGAAAAGTCCTGCCACCTCCTCTTCATGTTTGTCAGTTTAAAAAAAAGCAATTGTTTTATTTTACGTCACTAAAAAATGGTGCTTTGGATAGATCAACTTTTACGAGCTAGGGTTGGATAGATACATACATTACATAACAATGTCGACATACTGAGGGCTTAACATGTCAGTATCAGCCAGTGAATTTGTGGCATGGCTCCTTAATGGCTCCTTAATTTCTGACACCGTCAGAAATTTGACAAAGGCTGTGTTTGGTCTCTCTGAATCAGCTGTCTCTGGACGTGTCTCAGAGTGACATCTAGGACGAGTTTTCTCAAGGACCAAATGTCAAACTTACAGTGTACAGAGGCCTCAATCCATCTTTGTTGTATAGTCTCCTTTTTCTTTTAATAGTGTGCCTTGAACAAACACTTAACTCATCCCTCCTTTTTATTTTCCTCCATCCCATAGATCAGTTACTAGTGTTCTCAGATCTTACCAGCTAGATGAAAAAGGGAATGCCAATATGTGCCCACCAAAACACCAAAGGGAAACCTGTTATTAAGATACAACACAAACCAGCACAGATGCACAATGAACCTGCCTTTTTTTTCCTGGAGAGGGAAGCGTAAACAGTGGTGGAGCCAAAGCAGCCTGCTGAGTTTTTCCAGGTGAGAGATTGCTCAGTGTGCCTGGCAGCAGACAGCGAGTCAATGAGAGGAACTCCGGCAGGAGGATTGAGATCAGGTAGAGCTAGCAACACTGCTCTCTGAAGGCGTGATAGAGGGCTGCTGACAGCACTGAAAGCCAGACTGTAAGCACCAGACTGATCGGGCTCAAACAGAAGAGTTTTAATGTGTGTGTGCACGTTGTTGTATTCCAAAAATCACAGTAAGGCATTTCCAGTTCGTAAATTGTAATTATAACCTCTCTGTATTCAACTGGATTGCTTTTGTTAGTTCTGATTGATATTATCAGTATAGTTGTTGGCCATGCTATTTAGTGGGTTTTTAGAGAAGGTTGCAAATTCTTGAGATTTTCTTTCTTTCTTATTTTTATTAATATGTTTTACATTCAGGCAAACTAAAATGTGTATTTGTGTATTTATTTGGATCTTCATTGTCTTCCTAGGGTCAATTTAAGAATATACACTCTGACAATACAAATCAAAACTACACACAACTCACAATAACATCATATTATAATGACAGATGTATGTGTGTATGTGTGTGTGTGTGTGTGTGTGTGTGTGTGTGTGTGTGTGTGTGTGTGTGTGTGTGTGTGTGTTTGTGTGTGTGAGTTTCGATTATCTTGCTAACCCTCACACATCTACTTCCCAATTGACGTGTGTGTTGCTGAGGACCTGAGGGAGTGCAGTGCAGCAGGTAAAGTTATTTGGATCAGTGGTTCTGTAGAAAACTGAGAAAACCCGGCCCATAGACGCACATCAACATCCACACATTACATTACAGTTCATTTAGCTGACGCTTTTGTCCAAAGCGACTTACAATAAGTGCAAACAATCAAGAGGATACAACTCTGAACAGCAAAAATATTGCAAGTATATTAGCTTCAAATAGGTGAAATCATTTAAGTGCAGAACAATAGCTTCAAATAAGCCAAACAAAAGTGCAACATACAAAAACAATAGAATACAAATGTTACTGTTAGCTTCAAATACGCTAACCACTTTAATGATTTCAAAAAAGAAGATTTTCTTTCTTGTAGTCCAAGTCGGGGAAACAACCAAGGTGCCAATGTTGATGATAAGGTCTTGGATGGGAGAGTCCTTCCCCAGGAGGAAAAGGAGTTTGGTCTTGTCGAGGTTGAGTTTCAAGTTATGTGCGGACATCCACTGAGATATATCAGCCAGACAAGCAGAGATTTGTGCCTCCAACTGGGTTTCAGATCTGGGAAAAGACAGAATCAGTTGAGTGTCAGCTGTGGTAGGAGAAGCCATGAGAGTGGATGACAGAGCCAATCGAGTTGGTGTACAGAGCCCAGAGGAACCACAGCGGTGAGTTAACAAGGGTCTGACAGAGCCTGTCTCCAAGTTTCCCTGTAGATGCGATCCTTTAGGTAGGATTCGAGCAGGGAGAGAGCTGAGCCTGAAACTCCCAGTTCTTGGAGGGTGTAAAGGAGGATCTGGTGGTTCACTGTGTCAAACGCAGCAGAAAGGATGACAACAAAGGAGAGGGAGGCTGCTCTAGCAGCGTGAAGTTCCTCAGTGACAGCGAGGAGGGCAGTCTCAGTTGAGTGGCCTGCCCTGAAACCAGATTGGTGCGGATCAAGAAGGTTGTTCTGGTGAAGGTAAGATGAGAGTTGATTGAAGACCATGCGCTTAAGAGGGGTTGAGTGAGGGTTTATTTAACTCATTCACTCTTGCCTCTTTAAGAGTGTTTGGAAAGTAACCAGTTGTTAAGGAAGTGTTGATGAGATGGGTGAGAAAAGGAAGAAGGTCAGGTGCAATAGACAGGAGAAGGTGAACTTAATTGGAGAGAGGGGGGAGAAAGAAGTTAGATGTGATGTCAGTCCGTAAATTAAAAAATTAAGAGCATATGTCATCTTTTTTATGCTACAAAGTAGTTGACAAAGTGGGACTGTAGGAGGGAAGAAGGAGGTGAGGGTCTGGGAGGATCGAGGAGGGTGGAGAAGATAGAGAAGAGTTTTTTGGGGTTGGAGAAAGAGGATTACATTTTTTGTTGGAAGAAAGTGCTTTTTGCTTCTGAAATAGAGGAAGAGAAAGAAGAGAGAATAGGTTGAAAGGCAAGGAGGTCGTCAGGGTGTTTTGGTTTCAACAATTTTCTTTCAGCTCCCCGTAGGATGGTTATGTTAGTACACACAGTCATTCAACCAGGGAGCTGGAGGGGACTAGCAAACGTGCTTCAAGGTGAGAGGACAGAGAGAGTCCAGAGAGGAGTACAAGGTAGAGAGGAGAGTGTCTGTGGCAGAGTTGGCATGCATGAGTGAGAAGGAGTCAGGAGAAGGAAGGGCAGAGAGGAGAGATGAGGCAAGAGAGGAGGGAGAGAGGGAGCGGAGGTTACGGCGGAGAGGTATAGTTTTCGGGGGAAATAGGTTTGTCAGATTGGGAGAGGGGGGGAGAGTGGGATATGAAAAAGTGAACAGAGATGTGAAGTGGGGTTACAGAGAGGTTTGAGGTAGAGCAGTTTCAGGTGAATATGAGGTTGAGGTGGTTGCCAGCTTTGTGAGTAGGAGGGGACGGACACAGGGGGAGATCAAAAGAAGATATTACGTCTGTTGATTGATGTCACCGAGAAGTATTTTTCCAACTTTGCTTAAAATGTAACCAGGCGCCTCATCGTGTGGAGCATAGATCTTTCTCATCCTTTGTTTTTAGGAAAAATATGAGTTATATCTGAAGTGTACATCAAAAATGCTACCCAATAATCACAAATAAGCAAAAGAGAAGGTGGTCATAAGGCCAGAGAGAGGCAAGTGGGTACATTTTCGTTTTCACCACTTCAACACAACACAGCACTTTCTACAGTTACTGTGGTGTATTCCTGATTTTAGCAGCTTTTCTTCATCTTCTCATTTTGATGCAGTAACACTCTCTGCCTGAACGGTTGCTGGCGGGGGCGCTGTTTTACCAAAACACAAATATCACTGTGATACTGACACATTTGTCATTAACAGAATGCGGCTGTTTCTTCACTTAATCCAAAAGGTTAGTTGGTGTAAAAATACAGGACATTTGTTTTAAAGTACATTTCCTTTTTTCTGGGGGACGACCCCCTGACACCCCCCGACAATATGTATATTGAGGAGCATATATCTTTCTTATCCTTTGTTTTGAGGAAATATATGTTTTATCTGGAGTGTATATCAAAAATGCTCCACAATAAACACAAATTAACAAAAGAGAAGGTGTTCATAAGGCCAGAGAGAGGCGAGTGGGTCAATTTACCCCCGAGAATAATAGCTCAGGGAAATGTCCGGCCCCCGGGCCCTTAGCTTTCTGACAGTGTGGCCCCCTCAACAAAATAGTTGAATAGCTCCGGTCTATGGTGTCGGACAGTCTGAACTTTGACTTTCTTCCAAAGCTTTCAGTTTATTGAGGCCATAAAATCTTCATGGCAGCTTTTGCACTCATGATGTGTACACTGTAAGGTTGATACCATACACGCATGCAGAGACTCACTTCCAAACCCAAGAAGCTGCGGTACGAGCACTAGTAATGACAATGACACTGACAATATGACTAACAACAGCTACATTCATATCGACATTCACTAAACAAAGTAGAACATTCGTAGATATCTATGAATATAATACACAAAGTATAACATGACATACAACATTAAATACAACACAAAAGGACAGACACGCTATGAGAAGATACATGGTACTTTAGTCCACACTATCGTCATGGCAAATCCCTGTGTTTTTTCTGAAGATGCTTACAGAACACTAACACCCTTACACTCCAGTTCTTGACTTTAATAGCTGAAACATTGCATTTGTGAGGAAAAAGTTGAACTGACTTTGACTCATAGACTTTGCAAAGTCTCTTCAAGGCAGCACAATAATGTATTGATTAATAAATAAAATGTAATTTACAGTTAGCAGAGCAACATACAAAATGTTTGCATGGACCTGTGTTTTTTTATCTTGGTGGCAGAAGCCTTAAGCTTTACGCTATGGCCCAAAATGAACAGAGGGACCCGGTTTTACTGCAGTTTTTGCATCTGTTTTTTTGTGGGCAGATCTCTTGGTTCTTCCCCAAACACATGTGGTGTATTTATGAAACTGTCGCAGCAGGATGGACAACAGCAGAACAGAATAGCAGATCACAGTTTGCGTGTCATTTGCAGTGTGCGTCTCTCTCATTGCATATAAGGGAGAATTGTGCAAAAACAAAAGGATAACTGTTTACAGATATATCCCCCTGTATTTACTTGAGTCACACAGTTTGCCATGGTTAGTTTTGAAAAGCAAGCATAAACAATGCAGAGATGGGATTTACTGAAGGAATGTTGTAGTGGGGGAAAATAATATTTTAACAATAGATTGTAACTAAAGCAATTAGGTTCTTTGATTTGTGTTTATGAAATTTGAAGGTTAACTTGACCATTAATGAAATATAAAATCATTACAGGCTACAATGGAAGTTGTCCTTTTGTTTTGTGTGTTTGGCTGCATGCACCTCAGTATTGACGTCCATATGAACTCCAGCTCTACTCCCATTCGCTCTGCTCATGTTTATTGCCTGCATTAAAGAGGTAAAGCACACTTAAACATGTTTTTGAGCTGTAAACTAAATGATATGACTGCACTGTGATAAAACACATCAATGCTGTTGTGAATATTGACAATTTCTTACTAAATATATACAAATTGCATTCCATGGATTGAAAATGGCTCACCACGCCATCTACTGTTTTGTCATTGAGCTTGATCAATCTTTGACATTATAGTATGATGTATCTTTTTGAACTGCTTGAATGTGCTCTCCTTCAGCGGCAGAATTTGCCTGTTTTCAGTAAATCTAGCCCCGAGTATTTTTGTGTACCAACACTATGTAAAACATTATGTTGACGACTTTAACATTTTAAGTACAGAAGCACATCCTCAGTGCATGGTTCGTCCTGTTAGAAAGAACCACAGCTTTCTAACAAGGCACTCTTTATAAAAGGTTTATAAGTGAATGGTTAATAAATAATTGACTAATGTTTTATGGATGAGGTATATGTCATTAATTAAAAAAAAACTTTGGACACATAATGGAGAGATTTTACCCAAAACATCCAGACTGCCTTCACTCTGTATATTTAGTTCCTACTCTAAATCTGTGTAGACTGACCTGATGTTGCTCCTTTCCTGCTAGACCCTGACAACATCCACCCACCACAAGTCTGTCCTATTTTTGCATTAGTTCACTCACATGCAGAGTTTGGACTAACTTATTCATGACCCAGACCTGAAATAGCATGACGCCTAGTTTTGATAGGAAAATGTTCTCTTTTGAATGGTAGTTGCTAGGGAAGAAAAGAGCGTCTCTGAGCTCTTGGTAGTCTCAGAGGGCGGAGTGAAGGAGAGTGAGAGCTGAGGTTGCACACCAGGCATGCATACATGTATGTAAATGGCCTCATTTCAAGCAAGTCTTAAAAACCAATTTCAGCACAAATTGCTGCAGATGAATTGGTATTCATAATCTATTTTAACTATGAATTAGCTCATTATTTTTTTACATTGGTAAATGTCAAACTTGAGACGTTAGCCATACATTCCACTTCTTGTATCATGAAGAGGGTGTGGGGACGGTGCTGTACGTGGTTTGTGTTGTAAAGCTTCCAGCTTTTCTGCCTTAAGTCAATTCACTAGATTCCTCTTTAAATCCAGCTCAATTAGCATAACATGTTCGGGTAGAATAATTATCCCAAAATGAATCAATGTTTTATTAATGATGAAATCATACATATTACCTTCCCAAAACTTGATTGAACTCAAATAAAAAATGAACCTCACCAAACTGAAGGTGTTTGATGCAACTTTAATATGGAGTGTATTCCCTCAATGCAGATCTTAAAATAAGTTCTTCTACATTTGAAGTAGAAGAGCTAATGTGCATAAATCATCTGTCTGAATCATCCATGAAGACTTCAGAATCCACCCTGGAACATGTAAAGAATGCAAATTCTGCATGACACTGTCTTTTATTTGCTGTGATGAGACAAGGATCGTGATCGCTAATCATGGTACCCATTGATTTGTATTTACTTTCCTTATTTTGAAGGATTTTGGAAATTGCAAAAGTGGCCTATAGCCATAAAATACTGTTGAGAAATATTTTCTGCATCATATTGTTTTGTCACAACTGGTGGTTGTGGAATTGAGTCAAAATAAACTACTGTGTGTGTTTTCATGGTAATGAAGGGATGTGTTGATTTACAATGCAGCTCTATGGCACAGAGGAATACGGTATATCAGGCTTCGATACACATACGATACTTCTGAGTACATACAATCATTGCTGTTTTGGGTCTGCACATGGGATTTGTGACTGTGAAACATTTAAATATCCAAGCCTCTGTCCCTCAACAAAGAGAAAACAAGACTTCCTCTTCACATTTATGACATTTATTGTAATACGTTAGCAGGAATTGGGAAATGATAAACAGCCATGTTTTTTAACAATACAGAAAAGCCAACAACCAACTGTTTTCATTTGGACCACCTTATGTTTTTAACCTGGCATGAGAGAGAAACCTGCGGTTTAATTTGACTGATTAATGTTATTTCATTTTAAATGTGAATTTCAAAGGTGCTTCCTTCTTATGCTGCTAGTATTAGTTCAATTTGATTTAATTAGCTACAGTATTTATGATTTCCTAACAAGGCAGATCATCTTTTTGCACTTCTGGCCCAGTATTTCCAGCGTTCCCAGTGTGTGCAGTGCAGTATTTAAAGCAGTGAAGGGGTTAACATGGCAAGTTGCCTCGGTAGTGTATTGACTGCACTGGTGGTTGTGTGTGTGAGGGGGAATGTGCTGAGGCAGGCTACAACATCCAACTCTCTCTTTCTCCCTCTGCCTCTCTGTCGTCCAGGCACACACACACACTCTCACACACACACACACACACACACACACACACACACACACACACACACACACACACCGTATATATGTATGATGATGCAGATGCAAAGAGTGTACAAAACATATTAGTGGTCAGTGTGTGACACACAAGTCATTTTCAAACAAATGTTATAAAGTGCAGCTTGCAACACAAACATGCTTGCACACATATATGTGTGTAAATATTCGCTCTGCACTACTGTGGGCCAGACCAGCTCAACTAGCACAGCCAATACACACCCCTATACACACTTACACATTCATACACGCTTACACGTTAACACCAGCACACAGCAGCCCTCCCTCCCATTGCAGAGAAGGAACAAAAGAAGAACAACAAGAGATGCAGCAGCTCTTTAGCTGTTTTCCTCTCCCCACTCTCTTCTTAGGTTACACAAGCGCACTAAATTGTATTTTGTTTTGATGGCTCTCTCACCCCTTAGCCCCCACACGCACCACCACCAAACCGCCAAACCTCCTTCTCCTCCCCGACACTCCCAGTGCAACTTAATGAAACCGGCTGGTATTATTGGCTCTTTACCATAAGCAACAACAAGCCAAGCTGCTCTCTCTTTCTCTCAGCTCTGTGCATCTCTTTTTCTCCCTCTCTCATCTTGCCTTGTGTCCCTTCTTCCGGCTCCGCCATCCGCTTTCCCACAACTTCTACGCAGCCTGTCGTCGTCCTCCACTACCCAGCGTGTGTCTGCAACACCGGTATCCCTCCACCAGCTCATTTCCCTTTCCCTCCATCCTCCCTCGCTCTCTTCTCTCTCTCTCTTTCTCCATCGCTCCCTTTTTCTCTGCCCCCCCTCACTCTTTCCCCTCTGCACTTGTCTCACTGGTTGAAAGCCTCTGTGCTACTGTACCTTGTGGTGATTTCAAGCTTTTCCCACCCCCCAGCCTCTCCAGCGCTCTTCACTCAGGAACGCTGTAGAAGAAAGTCCGTCTGAGACGTGCCTCCACTCAAAACAGAGCTGCTGGACTGGTGCTGCCCGGATTGAGAGACGAAAAAAACAAAGCGAGAGAGGCTCTAGTGTGTGTCAGTAAAATAGAGAGCAGGATAGTTTACAGCGAGCAAAGGAAAAGGAAAAAGAGGAGTAAAGAGCGAACTGAGCAGACAGGAAAGGGTGGCAGAAGAAGCAGGAGAAGAAGAAGTGAACTCAAGAACACTAAGCGAGGGGAGGTACAGTAAAAACGCTTTGCAGCACTTTTCTCCTTGTTGCCTATCTCTTTACTCTTTACTCCCTTTATTTTCCCCTACGGCGAAGAAGCTGAAGAAGACTTTTTGAAAGGTTTAGGGGAGGAGAAGCAGAGAGCCTTAGTGGCAACTCTTCCAGACAAAGTCACGCTTCAGAAGAGTCAGCGGGAGAGGAAGACCGACTGTCTTCAGGGGCAAAGGCACACATAAAAGGGACTCTGCTACAAACCACTAACACAGGGGCAATTAGCTGGCCGTCAGATAAAACTGAGCCGAGCAGTTCTTGGAAAAAAAAGTTAAGTGACCAAAGAAGAAGATCAGTGCCGAACAGGACAGACGTACTGAAAAACACACCAACAAAGAGAAACAGATAGAGAAAAAGCAGAACAGTGCTGGCCTGTCCGGTGTCCTTGCATATCCCCGTCTTCCACCCCATGATCTCCCATCCCCTCTCAGCCGACATGATGATGTATTTCTGGGTGAGTACTGTTGCCCAGCAGGGGCTCCTGAAAAACACTGAGGGACCAGGGACACACACAAAGCAAAGGCGTACTATACGCTGATATACAGTATGTGATCACAAAGCTTGTTGATACTATTGTTTTTTACCATCTCATACCAGAAAGTGTGTAGCAAAGGATTTCTTTGATCTGCCGCCTGTGAGAGAGAGAGTGTGTAAAGTGACAAGCCATAAGGTTTTATCATTTCCCAATCACTTTGCCCTTTACTAATGATCCAGTTTTGTTACTGCCATTGATAAAGAGACACTGTGACAGTGATACTTTCTCTGCTGCTGTAGTAAGCAAGAGCATGATGTTTTGTTTCACCAGTCTGACCTCAGAGATGTGACTTTGCCGATACAGCACAAACTGTACTTATCCTTAGTAATAGAGTTAATGTGTACAAATGGGATGTTTGGAACTGTGGAATCACTTAAACAAAGGGATGATGAGGGAGCCTTGTATCTCAAAGTGTCAGGAAAACTGACTTTATTCTCTGATTACTTTTTTCCTCAAAGGAGTGCAGCCACCCAACAGGTTGGGGATTTTCTTTTCCATCTGTGGAGGAGCGTGTTTCACTTTCGACGGCATTATTGTCATGTTGGTGTGCAGGCTGTCTCAGGTTAAAGCAGTCTACTGTATTTGAAGCTGTTGTGGCTTTGCAGTACTCACACTCCTGGAAACTTTGTGTGTGTGAGTGTGTGTTGCTTATGCTCTGATTGTGGAACTGGCAAAAAAATGGTTGTTAAGGAATTAATTAAATTATTGTTGTTTGTATCGTACCAGTGAAGTCGTGCATCACACATGGGATCTACGCATGTAAAGACTTCCAGCAGTTAACCTTAATGTTCCAGAAAAAGACAAAGCATTGCTGCATATCACATACTGGGCATGTTTCTTTACAACAACAGAACAGCAATGTACAATATATAATCTACTTTTACGTGTCCATGTGTTTTCCGGATATTCAATAGTGCAAACTTTTGTCAAAATAAACACAAACGTGTCATTCCATTGATTACATATCCTTTTCAGGCATAAATATGTAGCATTGATGGCTTCAACTATCTGTTGAAGTATTAGAGTTTTACTATTCAGACTATTTGTCTCCAGTGTCACTGCTGAGTGGGGAAGTAATAATATGAGTTGTCCTACAGGCTGCATCACAGATGGATCTTAAATAGAATGAATGACACGTTAATAAGATAATATTATAATGTGATAATTGTGGTTGTATGTTGTGTTCTATATATACAAAGTATTGCTGTGTATACATGCTATACTCTGCACCATCAGGCAAAAAAGAAAATGATCTGAGAATATTTTCTGGACTCATTCAGTGTTTCCTTGTTTGTTAAAACAATTTTATTTTCTTTGTGCATACAATGATACTGATAGAGGGATATGTAATAGCTTGATTATCATCTGTGTATTTAATATTATGCTGATGTAGCCTGTAGGTTACAGAAGGCATCACTTGGATTTTGTGAGAAAGAGGAATTTGAAGCCAAATCTAACATTTAATAACACAATTCACATCATGTTGAAACGAACAATCAATAAGAGAATGCATATTTTGTAATGCTCAAAGACTCAAAATGTTTTCAAATCCAGAGCAAAATGGGAATGCATCACATCCTGTAACAACATGTTTGACATCACTGCTTACGCACAGCATACTGTATAATTTCTTTGGAAGTAAACAGATTGTCAAGAGTTTTTTGCTGTCTTTAGTAAGTGATACACACATGATTTTGAAGTATATACCCACCATTTATCTGGCTCGAGGCAAGCTTGAGCTATATCCCATTATCAGGGTTAAACAGCATGTGGATTAGCAGCTCTATCACACTGTGCGCATGTGTGTAATTATGAGCGTGTGTTTCCGCAATGCCTGTCATGGGAGTTGGGCCTGGACAGGAGCTTCAGCTGATGTGCACTGTGAAGCTGGAAACACACACATACAGCAGATGCTGACCTTTGCCTGATGAAGTCTACTTTACTTCAGACCTACAGAAGCTTTTTAGCATGTTCTCCCCGGCTGCCTGGAATCAGATCAGCTGATGTGTATTGTCTAACAGCATACCTTAATACTTTAGCGTATTGATTTAGTACTAGCTTTGCATAGTGATTCAATACAACATATAGCCTTCAGTTACTTTCAAGCTTTTCTGAGTTTCAGACCTTGAATCTCACAACTATGCATTATGGGAAATTCTCTTCCCTTCAGGCTTAGTTTACCCTGTTTAGTGTGAAAGTCCTGGACTCCTGGGTTCACTATGCAGTAATTGCTTTAAGAGTTCTAATTGTAAGTAAGCAAGCATCAGAGGGTGAAGCTGCTGAAACATTGTGCAGATTACATCGCTTAAAAGATGCAAAAAGCTGTTTTTCGAGCAGCCAGCCACATCTCTCATGATTCGCCCACGCCATGCTGCCTTTAACTTGCTGTTGGCAAAGAACATCTGCTTTACTACAAATGTTGTTAAAGTTGTTAGTTTGGTGTCACATTCTTCCACACCGATGCTGCTGATTATTGGGTCTGAATTTCCGTAAATGATGAAGTAGGATGTTTTTATTAATGTAGGAGTGTAACGGAAAGTAACTAACTAAGGAAAGGAGGATTAAAAGAACATACTGTAGGTCAAATGACGATGCCATGGTGACCTCAGTCGCTCTTTGCCTCCTCTGTCATGCTGTTCTCACCTGCTCCTCCTTTCTGTCACTTTTCCACATCCTCTCTCGCTTTTTTCACGTTTATCTCCTGTTGTCACAGTGCCCCTCTCCGTCTCTCAGTCCGATATGATGTACAGTAGTTAATGATGGGGAGTGTGTTACTGGTGGCTGTCTGCAGATATGAAGCAAGCAGGGGGCTTTGATATGGAGGGAGCAGCTAGTGCGGTTGACATTAGCTATTCCTCTTCATCACTGCTACTTACCAAGTCTCCCTCCCTCTTTCTCTTTCTCTGAGACACAAATATACTGTAAATAAGCACACAGACACACACAAGGAATTTACGTGCACATATACATGCACAAAAACATAATTAGGATGTTGATGCATGGTTATTGTATGCTTAAGCATGCACACACGCACACACAACTGCGGATTCTGAGACACACACACACACACACATATACCTGCACATGCTTATCACAAATTTAATAAGCAAGATGGAACAAATTTTACAATTTTGACAACTAAACTGAACATTGTTAAATGTATTCAGACTAACATATTATGAACTAGTTGTACCGCAGTGCTTCAGCACTAACACACACACACACACACACACACACACACACACACACACACACACACACACACACACACAGTGCTGAGGTTGCAGTGATCTCCTTGATGCCACTCTGACAACAGTAACAGAGTTAAAGTACTTCCATCTGTCTCTTCGGAGACTCTGCAAAAAAACAAAGACCTCCGGTGTGAGGGATGTGAGAACGATAACGGGCTGGAAGAGAGGAAAAAAAACAACTCGCCAGAACTTATGAGCATGAGCTACATCGAAGGTGGAGGGGAGAAAAAGAAAAAGAGAATGAGGAAAAGATTGTGAGAGAGAGAGAGCTGCGGGAGGTGGAGGTCAGGTGTTCAGGTGTTCAGGTGCTTACCAGAGACAAAGAAAGGGCAGGAGAGAACAGTGTGTTTCCCTTCCTCTCATTCACTCCTGTGGGGTCATTAGTGTTAACTATTCATGTTTTACATGCAGAGATGGTCATTTTTGAAGAGGAAAGGGAAAGAAAGGAGCAACAGTAAGGAGCAGAGAAGAGGTCTGCGGCTGCCTCCTCCCTCCTCTCTGCTCTCCTCAGTGCGTCTGTAAGTTGATAAATAATTGAGTGTGCGGAGCAGGGGACTGCATGGTTTAGAGGGGGGATGGGGGGCTGCTGGAGCGCTAGACAGTGAAATGAGGACTTGCTCCAGAATAGAGATTGCATCCTTTAAACTCGTCTTCTTCTTTGCTTGTCTCAGTTTTGATCTTCCTCAGTCGTTCTATCTCTGGCTCAAATGCCATGATCTGAGGGCGCTTGGGATGAAGCCCTGCTCGATCCTGCTGCCGTACACTTGGCTTGTGCTGGCCTAAGGCTAAAATTGTCTCTGACAGGGTTAGAGAACCACTCCCTGTTTAGAGAGGAGCCAGCTGGAAATACTGTATGTATACGTAATCAAAAAACATCATGATATCTATAATGTCAGAGGTTGGACCAGATCTGATCTACAATAAAAGGCACATACAGGCCTTATTTATCATAAACTCGTACATCAGAGTGTGCAGAGAGGAGGTATGAGTGTTTCAGCAGGCTCTTGGCTGCACAGCCACATCCTCCATAAGCTTTATTGATAAACTTTCCCATTCTGATGCCTGACATTACTCTGTAGTAGCGTACACACTTCATTTAGCTCAGTGACAAGCTAGCAGGCAGGAAGTGTGGTTTACTCTACCACTACTGTTACAAGAGCTGCAGTGTGAATCTCTGCTCCTCTCTATATCTATATCATTTCAGAGGCTGTGTGGCGGTGGGAGCTGGCAATCAGCCGTGTAATCCATGTAATTCTCCACTGCAAGAACGATGTCAAACTGTTAAATGGACAAAGTGCTGCCATTGTCCACTCAGTAACACTTTAATTGATCCATGTTTGTGGCCCCTCGTCATAGTTATGGCCAAAAGCAGTGATGACTGAAGCTCTGCTAAACAGCTGCTGCAATAAGTGAAAGAAAAGGAGGCTTTTTTGAAATTGGAAGCCCTAAGAGTTCATACTCTGGGCCAGATGTATAAAAAATGTGTATGCACAAAACTATTTATCAACCAGTATTAATTCGGTACAAACAGAAGGTATAGTGCACCTCACTCATACTTAATAATAATAATAATAATAATAATAATAATAATAATAATAATAATAATAATCATAATAATCATAATAATCATAATAATCATAATAATCATAATCTGTGCAGCACTATAAACTAAATCAATGACTAGCTTTCAGATTTCTGATAAGGGGCAGTAAGGGGGTCTTCCGGGGTACTTAAGCGGTCAAAGCTAATATTCATTTAAACTCTGCAGCCTTCCATGCTGTTCTTCTGTGGGCAGTAGATTCAGGGAAAAGTGATTGAGTTATTGGACTGACACTTGGGTTTGAATTGGTGGCTCCTGGATTTATGACTCAAATCATTGATGTTTATGGGGCAGCCCTTGTTTGGGAAATGGGTTGTATCTAAGAAAAAATATGAAGGGTCATAAAGAAATTATAAATGACAAATAATTTTGAATTTAATTTAGCATGAAGATCTGCTTTACTGTAGATTTGGAAAAAGTAATGTGAAAAAAGTGTATGCAACTAACTATATAGTGAAAAATGTTACAGTATTTATAATAAACAGTGAAGAACATGTAATTAGGTTGTTCATTTACCAAAGATTCCTTCAGTTAATACATTTTCACTCTGCCTGAAGGATCTGCTGGAAGCATGGAGAAAAAAGGAGCTTGTTTTGTATATTTTGCTGATGCATCTCATTCAAATCTCATTCAAACTCTTGGTGTCGGTCAAGCTCTCAGGAGACCTCTGTAACCTTCTTTGCTTGAGATCATTGTAATCCCTCGTGTCCTGCCATATCACAATACAGCAGTTTTCGCTTGGTGCATGGCTCTTTGCTGCTCATTCTTCTATTCACTGCGTGTTGTAATCTCCACGCCGATGAGGAGATTAAACAGGTGAGCAGGAGAGGGGATTTCTAGGATTTCTCCTGTGAGTACAAAAAGCTATCAGTAGGTAGGAGGGATATTACCGTAGGCTTTAACACCGCAGAGGGAGAAAGAGAAGCAGGGCCAGGATGGTAGCACAGCAATGGAGCAGGAGGGACTGTGTGATAGAAATAAAGAAAAAAAGAAGCTCAGGAGCTAGGTGTTATCACCTGGAGCCACCATTAGCACTGTTTACAGAAGGGCCACCGGGGAAAGGTCAGCACGCCATCAATCTCTTATCTCCTCAACGACAGTATGCTATCACCACAGCAACAGTAGTGACTGATGCCTTCTCCGTATCTCTGTCGCCAGATCAGTGCTCAACTGCAGACTCACTTCATGAAGTGTGGGCAGAGAGCCAGATGGGTGAGGGGACTGAAGGTTTGTGGTTGTTGGTTGAAATCCAGGACCCATTAAGGAAAGTGGTGTGAAGAAAGTGAATGAATACATTTATGCGAGTTTAACTCAGCACAGTTTAGTCAAGTGTCTATAGAAAGTATGTTCATATTGAACATTCTGCACCCAAAAGATTGGTTCCAATGCCAACATTCAGTGCAAATGCAGTAATTAGTGTACCATATAGCAAAGTGCATATTAAGGGTGTGGAGGTCAGGATTGTTAATGTGGTGCATCACAAGTCCAGAGTCTTGTTATGAACCAAAACCTCATCTTTGCAACTATTACCTTGTTCTTTCTCTAAACGTAAACATTCAATAGCTGCTCTGCAAAAGATGCTGTGGAATAAAAAAAAAGAAAAAGAAATGGTAGTGGTAGGATAGAGGTCTTCATGGTTTCACTTGATTCCTAGTAACTAAGACTTGACCCAGGACAATGAGTTGAGCTTGATCCAAATCTAATTGCTGAGATCTCTCTGAGCTCTGATTACACGGTGCATTATCATCATCACAGGAGAAAAAAAAAACTGCATCTGCTTGTACATTGGTGGAGGGTTCTTTCTATATTTGTGCTTGTTCTGGATCCATTGCATTTTGGATCAGGGTAATTTCGGTCCAGTTCTGACTGTACTCGATTATAAGCGATGGTTTTGGGTAGGTTTTACACATGTGCCATTTTTTGGATCTGTGAAGACCTCTAGTATAGGACCATGAGAAAAAATAAAGATTTAATATTAATCTCAGAATTCAATACAATAGAGCTCAGATTCTATTCGACAAGAGAAGCACTGGTATCATGAAAATATGTATATGATTATGTACTTACACCAATACAGTGATTCATTAGATTGAAGTTAGAATTCAGTTTTTTGTTTTTGTTTTATTCTGTTGACCCTAACCCTAACACTACAGTTCCACTACTTGGCAGCTCCGACGGGCCAACTGTATTACACTTATGAGAAATCTGTGGAACTGTAAAAATGTGGACAAAGGAGCTGCTGTAGAAAATGTTCAGCTGTCACTGGATAAATAAAGGTTAAAGTGAAATAAAAAATCAGGAAGATTGAAGAGAGTAATTCAATTGTATGTAAGCATACATGCTTCGAGCAAGGAAATGTAATTAGATATTATGTATATATTGCAACACTAACCTACACAATTATCTATGGGCAGAGCATGCGCACCAGAGACTTGAGGCTTCAGGCTAACGTCTGGTTTAGCCCTATGCTAACTTGAAATGGGAAAAACAAGAATTCAGTAGTGGGTTCCAAATGTTTTCAAACTCTTTTTGATTCTGTTTGAAATGATCAAATTATAAAAGTGCAACAAGCGGGGTTGTGATGCCTAAAACCTTGTACAGTCGCAACCGTAGTAACGGACACAGATGAAAAGATAATTGGTGACAGAGCACCTTAACAAATATGTAAATATCATTGACAACCGTGCACAATGACAAATGTATTGGTGATAATAATAATAATAATAATAATAATAATAATAATAATAATAATAATAATAATAATAAATTGTATTTATAAAGCGCCTTTCAAAGCTAAAAGCTTTCTTAAGGCGATAAAATGCAGGACAACAACAACAACAACAACAAAAACAACAACAACAGACATAAGATTTTACGGAAAGGCTTTTGTGAAAAGAAAGGTTTTTAGGCTCTTCTTGAAGGAGTCGGTGGCCTCATACTGACACAGATGAAAACATTATCGGTGACAGCGCATATTGATAAATATGGTAACATATCTGAAGACCTCTACTCCAGCTATATCGTGGGTGCTTGTATTTTATCAAGAAATCATTGTTGGACACATTTTGCGAGGATGTCAAGGACTTAGGTATTTCAATGAGAGAGATGGGAAACTAAATCGATCTGTTAGGACTGGGTGGTATTTGTCATCAGTTACATTACATTACAGTTAATTTAGCTTTCGTCCAAAGCCACTTACAATAAGTGCAAACAATCATGAGGATACAACTCTGAACAGCAAGAATGTTGCAAGTACATTAGCTTCAAATATGTACAATCCTTTAAGTGCAGAACAATAGCTTCAACTAAGCCAAACACAAGTGCAACATACAGAAACAATAGAATGTGAATTCAACTATTAATTACAAATAAGCCAAACAAATATAAGTGCAACATACAAAGAAGAAGCACTGTAGTGTGGGAGAACTTGGGGAGGTTAAAGATTAGTCGGGCTGTTGCATTCTGGATGAGCTGTAGAGGTTGGATGGCACATGTAGGCAGTCCAGCCAGGAGGGAGTTGCAGTAGTCAAGGCGTGAGATGATAAGTGCCTGAACAAGAACCTGCGTCGCCTTCTGAGTTAGTAGGGAATTTATCCTCCTGATGTTGTACAGAGTATGTCTGCAGGAGCAGGTTGTTACAGCGATGTTGGCGCTGAAGGACAGTTGGTCGTCCAGTGTCACCCAGATACTTTGCAGTCCGAGTCGGGGAAACAACCGAGGTGTCGATGTTGATGGTAAGGTCTTGGATGGGAGAGTCCTTTCCCGCAAGGAAAAGGAGCTCGGTCTTGTCAAGGTTGAGTTTCAAGTGATGTGCAGCCATCCACCGAGAGATATCAGCCAGACAAGCAAAGATCCGTGCCTCCACCTGGGTTTCATATCTGGGAAGACACAGAATCAGTTGACTGTCATCTGTGGTAGGAAAAGCCATGAGAGTAAATGACAGAACCAATTGAGCTGGTGTACAGAGAAAAGAGGAGGGGTTCTTTAAGAGAGGGTTCACTCTTGCCTCCTTAAGATTGTTAGGAAAGCAACCAGTTGTTAAAGAAGTGTTGATGAGATGGGTGAGAAAAGGGAGGAGGTCAGGAGCAATAGACTGGAGAAGGTGAGAGTGGATAGGGTCCAGAGGCAGGTGGTAGGACGCTACCACCTGCCTCTGGACCCTATCCTCTGGACGGACAGAGGTAACGAGGGTTAGAACTTCATCTGAAGAGAAGGGGGAAAAAATAAGTTAGAGTGGGGGGAAGTGATGTGGATGGTGAACAGTTGATATTAATCGGTAAGTCGGAAAATCAAGAACGTAAGTCATCTATTTGTTTTACAAAGTAGTTGACAAAGTGGGACTGTAGGAGGGAAGAAGGAGGTGGGGGACTGGGAGGATCGAGGAGGGTGGAGAAGATAGAGAAGAGTTTTTGGGATTGGAGAAAGAGGATTTAATCTTTTGTTGGAAGAAAGTGCTTTTTTCTTCTGAAATAGAGGAAGAGAAAGAAGAGAGAAGAATTTGAAAGGCAAGGAGGTCGTCAGGGTGTTTTGATTTCAACAATTTTCTTTCAGCTCCCCGTAGGATGGTTATGTTAGTACACACAGTCATCCAACTAGGGAGCTGGAGGGGACTAGCAAACTTGCTGCAAGGTGAGAGGACAGAGAGAGTCCAGAGAGGAGGACAGGGTAGAGAGGAGAGTGTCTGTGGCAGAGTTGGCAAGCATGAGTGAGAAGGAGTCAGGAGAAGGAAGGGCAGAGAGGAGAAATGAAGCAAGAGATGAGGGAGAGAGGGAGCGAAGGTTCAGGCGGAGAGGTATTGTTTTCGGGGAGATAGGTTTGTCAGATTGGGAGAAGGGGAGAGAGGAGGATTTGAAAAAGTGATCAGATATGTGTGGGATTACAGAGATGTTTGAGGTAGAGCAGTTTCTGGTGAATATGAGGTCGAGGTGGTTGCCAGCTTTGTGAGTGGGAGGGGACGGAGACAGGGAGAGATCAAAAGAGGATGCTATGTTGAAGTCACCGAGAAGTATGAGCGGAGGGCAATTTTCAGGGATGTTGGACAGGAGAACGTCCAATTCCCCCAAAAACTCCGCCAAAGGACCTTGAGGACGGTAGAGAACAACAATGTTTAATGTAACCAACTTTGTTACAGTGACGGCATAACATTCGAAAGATGAGTGGGTGAAGGGTGGATAAAATGGATAGAGAGAAAGATTCCATTTGGGAGAGATCAGCAGACCAGTGCCACCTCCTCGGCCAGTGGCTCTGGGTGAGTGGGAGAAGGAGTAGGCAGTTCAATGTTAGAGAGGAAATTACCACCGTTTACTCTGCCTCATTTTTCCTGTTGTCCTCTGAATGGCATGTTGTTCTTAGCTAAACTAAGTGTGACAATCAGATGGTCCAGTACCTGCCCCCAAAAGTTTGCTTCTTGAAGAATACTCTTCTCCATGTCCTTGTTGATAGTTCCATGTATATATAGAGGTCTGTATAGAGGTCCTCTCATGCTGCTGGAGTTTCATGGATAAATTATGCCAATGATTATCATCCTATCTAGCACTGAGTGATCTGCAAGAGGCCAATACGTCTTGCATTAGGCTACACCTACCATGGGTGAATAGCCATGTTTGTGGTATATATTGGTGCAGTAGGCAGTGGAAAAGTATTGGTTGTCCTTTGTTGGATCTCTTGGGAAAAGGCCATGGGTTTGCATGAGACACAATTTAACGTTTACTACTCGCAACCACCTTCTCAGGAAAATGTCCGTGGGATACTCATGCGATGGTAGTCGTAGCAATTGGCTCCGGCATGTCCTCTTGCATCTCGCTCTCACTATCTCCAGTGGTGTTGGATTTTAACTTGATCAGAGAACATGAGGTTTAATTGACTATCTGAAAGAAATCGCCATTTTAACATTTAGATGTGTGTTATGTAAGTATATTATTTTAAACGTGAACTGGTGATGTCAGTTGCATTTAGATATCTGGTTTTAGAGTCTTTCATCTACTTTATGAGTATGACATGGTTTCATTTCATAGTTAGAATATCCTTAAGCTTTAAATTAAGTCATGCTGTGCCACTGCAGTAGAAATAAGTGCTATCATTTGCCATAATAGAATACAAAGCAAACAAAAATGATCACAACAAATGAGTTTTACTCGTGAACCCAGCTCTCTACCTGAGTGGCCATGAATTCAAAGTAAGGGTGCACTGCGATCCAAGAACAGCAGATCAGTCCACGTCAGCTGGATGAGATTTAACAGGATCATTTTAGCTGTTAAAGCCATACTTAAAGAACAGAGACCAACACACTACTAAGTACTTGGAGGTACTAAGAACCTCCAAGTCAGAAAAATATCACATATTACCATGAGAAGGTTCATATGTTGTATTGGAAAAGATGCTCCTTAATGTGAAGTGTTACAGATTTCCATGTGAAATATAAAGTCTCAGTCATGACATAAAGGTAAAATAATTAAATCTGCTATTTGTAGCAGAGTTTTACCTTCCTCTAGCTCTCCACCAGGAACCATTTTACCACGGATGGCAATGACCCATTTGAGACACATTGTGGTCTGTGAGGTAAATTGTGTATTTCCACACACTGACTCAAAACACTAAATGACCAGTATGGCTCATTAAGAGCTTGTTTTGCACACACACACACACACACACACACACATACACACACACACACACACACACACACACACACACACACACACACACACACACACACACACACACACACACAGGAGCAGTACAGTATATGGAGCAGCAGCCCAGTGACATGTAATGTTATAGGTTATTGAACGATTTTAAAGGATTTATAGGGCAGGGCAAAAGACTGTGGCAGAGAGCGCAAGGTAGAAATAAGACTGGTTGGAAATGCACACTCATACACACACCCCTGTGCCCAGTAGCTGCACCATTGCTCATATAAATTACCACAGAGTTTTATACCTCTCAACATGTCCTGTTTCCGACTGTCTGTTTTTTTCTTCAGTTCTCCCTCACTTTCTCCCTCCCTCCCCCGTCCCTTTCTAGCTCAATCATTCCTACCTCTCCCACCCTGTGTACCAGGTCAGCCAGGGAAATAGCTGTTGTTTGAAGTCATCTGCAGCTTTCACATCTCTTCCCTTTGTTCCCCAATCCCCAGCAGCTTGACATCCACACTCTGCGTGTACTGTATTTATTTGTGTATATGTTTGAATGCTTGCGTGTGTGTGTGTGTGTGTGTGTCTGTGTGTCTGTGTGTATATATATATAATACACCGGCACCTTCTCTATAGCTTATTCTACTGTCTTTTCAGCATGAACAAATGCCATCCCCAGCAGTATAAGTATATATTTAGATACAGTACTGCATGGTAGAATAGAACGTTTATTATATCTGTATGACAAGGTGGTTTTGTTATATCATTTTTTGTGATTTTTTTAATACCTACTGGGGAAAATGTTGAGAGTTTTCCATATTATTTTCAGATGGTTGTGCGTTATGTTTGCATTTTTTGTTGTATTTAATAATTATCTAAATATATTTTTCCATGTTTTATAATCACTTCACCAATAGCATTAGATTGAGAAACATAATATTTTAATTTGAGGCTCTTTCTGTAATTGTAACATGTGGAAATTAAGCCTTCCCTTTACTCTCACCTGGTGTACCACTGTCTTTTGAGTTTTATTTTCTTTACATATTATTTGACAATATTGTAAGAATTGGCTTGCCCCCCTATTTCTTGTTCAGTACAATGTGAGCAAACAACTGAACATACAAGGTTTATGCAATTTTACAATTTGATTTCAGTCTGGTTGAAGTTGCAGGTTTATTGACTGTAATGCTGTATCAGGTGATATATCTGTTTAAATGGTAAATGGACTTGCATTCTCACAGCGCCTTTCTAGTCTTCCGACCACTCACAACGCTTTCACACTACATAGCAACATTCACCCATTCACACACACACATACAATCATACACTAATGGCAGGATCAGGATCTAATCTTAATGCTTATTCACACACACACTCACAACTTGGGGGATCAGTATCTTGCCCAAGGACACTTGAAGCATGCGGACTGGAGGAGCCACAGCCGCCTCAGACACTGGCAGAAGCAAGAGAAGAAAATCATCAGTTATTTCATCGTCAGTTGTTTTTCATGACAAAGATATGAAAATAAGAGTTACTCCAGTATCCCACTTAAAAAATGTTTTTATCAGAACCAAAATAAGTAAAAGTGCAAATCATAAAAATGTTCTCCAAAGTGAAACCTTGTACATTCTGTAGTAGTACAACACAATATCAGAGAATATTGTCTATTATAGCATCTTACTGTTACTGTTGGACATTTGTTTTTCTGGTGTACTAGGAGCCCTCTGGGGCAAGTAGTCGCTCACACTATTTATTGACGTGTTCGTGTGTGTGTGTGTGTGTGTGTGTGTGTGTGTGTGTGTGTGTGTGTGTGTGTGTGTGTGTGTGTGATGGTTTGAATAACATTATCTAAAAACCTTTTCAGTGGGCTTCCGTTGGACTTGCACAACAGCTTTCTGGAAAATGGCGAGGAGTTATGGGAGCTGTGGTATGGTGTGGAATTTCTTCTAAGGCATAAATGATCTGCGCGGTCAATTTGAGCCGCGGTCAAGACAGGGTCAGTTAAAAGAAAATTAAATCAAAAATATGACGTGACAGTGAAGGTACATCGTCCTGATGCAGGTGCAAGTGGTTCAGCCACAGCAACAACAAGTGGTTATGTGTGCGTTACTGAGTCCCAGGAGAGCGGTTCGCCGTAAAACCTCCACCCGGATGAAAGCTGTGAAACTCGGCTTGAACGCGGAAAGTCCAGCGCTACAGTGAAGAGAAAATATCACAGCGACTACATCAAATTTGGAGTTTTTTGGACTGGAGATGAAGAGGATCCCAATCCACTGTGTTTTGTGCTATGAGTAGTTGGCGAACGAGGCTATGAAACCCGCCAAGCTCAAGCGACATGTTGAGAGTAAACACAAAGATTACTTTGGAAAACCTTCAGGATCTTTTGAGAGAAAACGTGATGAATTTAAGAAACACATGACGAAGGCGCCCTCACAGTTTGCATTTTGTGTATATCTGTAGCAAACGATCTTGCTGTGGGTAAGTTGCTGCTCTGTACGGACATAAACTAAGTAATAAATGTAGTCTATGTTTCATATCATGTGTAAAATCTATCAGCATTCACCGTTTAAATCGCATATGAACGAAATGCTTGTAGAAAGGCGGTAATCTCTGGGTCTGAAAAGTGTAGCCAATGCGGTAAGATTTGATTATGATTTGGGCTTGACTACCGTGTGATTGATAGGTCGCAACCACAGTGTTCTCTGGTTTGGGTGTTGTCCTTGTTTTCATTGTATAACCTTAATCCTTTCACAGTGTGTTTTCAGTTCATGAAAGTTATTTGTAATTTTTTTTAAGCATTCATACTTTTCAAGAATTTAGAATACTAGTGCAGTGCCTGTCCAGCATGTGCTCGTGCTGCTGTATCTTGGGTTTGGAAGTGAGTCTCTGCACACATTTACAGTAGCAACAGTGTACGCATCAAGAGTGCAAAAGCTGCCATGAACATTTTAAATGTTATGGCCTCAATTCAACTATTTTGTTCAGGGGGCCACACAAGGACACCACAGTAACTGTAGAAAGCACCGTGTTGTGTTGAAGTGTCGATAGTCTCGCCGTACTGCTTTTCCCTCATGTCTATTTCACATTAATGAGAAACACGACGGTGTCCAGTGAGAAGAGAGGTGAATACCTGTATAGTATTCAAATAATACTTGAACATGTGCGTCAGATTCAGACACACACACGCACACACACACGCACACACACACACACACACACATACACACACACACACACACACACACACACACACACACACACACAAACAAACATACACAAAACCACACATCCTCATTTCTATCACCAGTAACGTAATGGCACGGACAGCTGCGCTAATGTGTGGATTTTGATGTGCGTCTATAGCGCATGCGCTAACCAAAGTCCAGCTGGGCAGGCCGGGTTTTCATAGTTTTCTACAGAATCGCTGATCCAAATAAGTGCTTCACTGCACTCCCTCAAGTCCTCAGCAACACACACGCCCAGAGGGAAGCCGATCGGTCGAAGGGTTGGTGAGATAATCGAAACTCAGACACACACACTCAGACGTCTATCATTATAGTATGATACTCAATTATATACATACGTATCTTAAAATGTCTTAGAAATCAGGAGACTTGAGCCTTTCAAAAGCTGACAAATTCTGACTTGACTATCATCAGGTGGTTGAGTTGCCTCCATGAAAGTCATTATGACATTTCACAAAAAGTCTTAACTCCTCATTTAGCAGATGGAGTTTAGTCAGTTGTCATTGAAATCAACAACTCCTAACATGAACAGCTTCGTGACAATAGACCAAACTACATCTGCAGAGGAAGCTTAACAGATGTGGTTGGAAGGTCAAGAAGGACATTTCACTCCAAGTAATAACTTTGTGATAATAACTTGTAACTTACTTTCCCTTGTAAAGGAAGGTAAACTCCGTATCATTCGTAGCACTTCCTTGAGCAGGTAGGCCTCAGTACATTCGCTCAAGAGTAATTCAGCAGGACACGTGTTTACGGTTACTGGTGTTGAAGCTTTTAACTCCACATCCAGCTCGGCATTTGAGAGAAAATAAGAAGTTTCATGACCAGCAGGAGTTTGTTGGTAACAACTTCAAACTTTGCAGACAGTACAGATTCACAGTCAGCTTGTCCCATACAGAATTAATCAGATGACTCTAAACTTAATTCCATAACCTAATAATACCTTAGAAAAGGCCAGAGCAATATTGATTGTGCTGTCAGGTCTATGTAAATGGTGCTCTCTGCTATCACTTTTTGACCAGATGATGTGAGGCATCTGACAGCTTAATTTGACAGCCAGAGTGTCTGCATTGTTTACCCGATCTACCCAAGCACCACTGCAGCACTGCTTCTTGTAGTTTTTGCATCATTAGCTTTTCACTAAAAAGAGAGTCATACATTTGTGTTCAAATTTTTTGACTTGTTTAAATATTTAAAGAGCCTATAAATTTGCTCCAGAGGAAAGTAAAATGTCCCTTCTTTTATATGGCTTCAGCAAATTTTATGAAACATGTGAGTAAGTGCACTGCAGGGATTTAAAAAAGGTATAGTGACTCTTTAAAAGAAAATGTTTAAATGGATTGGAATTATAACAGAAAGATATCTTGTTTTGTGCAGCCTCATGGTGTGATGTCACCTGTCATTTTTGTTTTCAAATTATCTGTAAATCTCTTATTGGTTAATCTGTTTTATTACCAAAGAGCTGGCTAATGCAATTAGGAATGTAGCTCCCCGCTGTTTCACTCTGCTGCAAATAATTTCTGTGACATTTGTTCAATAATGGGGTTTTAGTTAAAATGATGACTCAATTAGGCCTAGTTTTACATTCATTTCATTTCACATCGTATGTAATAACAGCATAATTAATATCAGACACAGTAATTGGGTTTCAAGGCAAAGTTAAGTAAGTAATAGCAAAAAGGAGAGGCTAAAGGGGAAATATGATATTTAAACAGGGTGAATTGTCGCTCACCGTGCACAAACTAAATAATTGTTCTTTTTTTTGTTCTGCACCAATACTGCAAACCAAGCACCAGCAGGTCATGTACATTAAAAGGAAGGAATCATTTGCTATAAGGAACTCTAATCAACCAATCAGGATATCTGTCTTCAATGAAAATGAGTGCAAAATAATTTTCAAACACACTGTGTACACACTTTGATGCCAGCATTTATCAACAGGCTTTTTAGGCTCTATTCACTGACTGTGCTGTTGCATTTAGAGCAGTTTGCAGTGGTGTGTGTGTGTGTGTGTGTTTGTGTGTGTGTGTGTGTGTGTGTGTGTGTGTGTGTGTGTGTGTGTGTGTGGGTGTGTGTGTGTGTGTGTGTGTGTGTGTGTGTGTTTGCCAGCCAGCCATCCCACCCGCTGCCCCTCGTAGCCTTTCGTCTCCATTCATCTCTTTTCCCAAATTGAAATTACATGCCTCTAAATTTCTCTCCTCCATCCCTTCATCCCGTCATTAATATTTAAAGCGACACCTTGAGCAAACTCACTCGTCCAAAGAGAGAGAGAGAAATAAAAAGCGGAAAGTGGGTGAGGGGATTGTGTTCGCAGGAATCCTTTAATCCAGGAGAATTAGCCGTTTAATAGCGAATCGCCATTTGTAGATTACAGGGTTTAGACTCCCGGGAGCCAACACTCTCTGACACCTGTTTAAACACTTCTAACCTGCAAGCTCTCACACACACACACATACACACACACACACACACACACACACGCACACACACAGATGTGCCCTCACACAAAGCATATACCTGTACTGTAGATATTGAAGATTGAAGATTTCTCCGTTACTGTGTTTATTAGTTTGAGTTACAATGCAACTTCATTGTTCACCACACCTTTGCACAATAATAAAATATTAATCAACAGATCATAAGAGATGTTTACATGTACATACAAGCATATTAAATATGATTTTGCATTTAGAATTTAAATTGCAGCGAGAATGAAATACCTTTGTGTTCAGGTCTGATGGTGTACCATTCATACAGCCGGTTCTCAGATTTTACTATTTTTAAATGTAAAAGCGTACCAAACCACGGGGTTACATTTCAGGTAGCACTTGGTAAAGGGAAAGATCTAACTAATGGTTTTGGTTTAATAGAGAGAAAATCTGCAGTGATCTAAAGTCTGAGTAACAACATGTTGCCTTTATAACATGTCACCAAAACAACAATCTTAAAGACACAGACTCTGGAATATGAACCTAGAGCTCAAAGTTATGTGTTTTGTGCACTCAATCCATTCCAATCACCTCCCTTTGACTTCTGTGCCGTACAAAAATTAAGAGCTTCATTTACTCATAAATGTTTTTCCTGTGAACATAATTTAGGCAGCAATTGTGTTTCTTAAATAAATGGGAGAACAAATTAGTAATCTCTAAACTAGGGCTGTCAAATTAGTGCGTTAATTTCGATTAATTAATCACAAAAAACACAAATTACGCAACAACATTTTTTACGCAGATTAATCGCGCTTGTTTGGGTTAAGGAACCGTCACGGTTCGGGTTCAAATAAGCACTTAGTAAAGGTTAGGGGACCTTTGTTGTCATTACAATAATAAAGGAGTCCATGGGAAAAATAAATCAGCATTAACTATCAGTAGCAAACCGTTTGTTGAGCATCCATCCCCCCCGACATTCTCCCTCAGTGGACTCTGTGGCGCTAAAATAATTTCCTAACGTCCTCCTTTGCTCTCAAAGGACAAAAGTAACTTCTATGATCACTATAAACATAAACATATTTTTGTTTTGGGGCATTTCCTGAAATGACTGATGCACTAATTGTATTTTCTGCCTCACCACAAACATAATGTTTTTGTTGTTGTGAAAAAGTCCACCACAGCCATATCATCAGTATATTTAAGGCTGTAGTACAGGTTGTATGTCCTACATTCATTAGCATACCATAATATTTCAAATTTGCTGATGACATGGTCTAATAAACAATATTAATAAAAGGTTGTTGAGTAAAGTTATCCACAAATTATCTGTCCCTCAATCAGTGTTTTTGTTCTTTCTGTACATTCTTATTGATAAATGATCTCCCGTGCATATTAACGTGAAGCATAAAGTACACACACGCATACTAGCTGTAGTTTATAGCAATTGTATGCCAGGGGATCAAACAGCTGCTATCTGCTCTCATCATCATTTTGCAGACGATGACAACTGTGTGTTGTCCCAAGCAGAGATAAGACCTATACAGGAAACAGCGCTGTGTGTTTTTAATATTCGGCAGGCGGTAATTCATTTACTTCTCAGCACATAACGAGATGCTATCGCGGTGCTCCCCTGACACTCGCCTGATGAGTGAACAAATACAGAGAAGAAAAGAAGGGAAGACAGGGGAGGAAGAGATCAGTTATTGCCTGTTCCTTAATTAAACTACTGTATATATATATATTGTCACTCACCTCTGCAGTCACTCAAGGTGTGCTCAGTGTGTTTGCATATTGCACCAAAACAAAGAAAAATAAATGTGACATGAAGATGTTTTTTTTGGAATAAATGTCCTACAGAGAAATATGAAGGTTCTTTATTCTGTGAACTATGTAGTGTGTAAAATGCGCAGCAGCTAGAGCAGAGGCCTGTCAGAGCGGATTTCAGTGGTTTTCTTTATCATTTGAAATAGTCGGGAGGTCAATCACAGGATAACAGGGGTTTTGGAGCTACTCCCAACATGCATTGTGCTAACCTTTTAACTAGTCCTACAAATTAAAAGACCAAACATTTAGTTTTTCACTGTAACCTCTAGAATGGCACATAGAAGCGTTTTCTGATCACCCTTATAAGCAGGGTGACATCATAGAAGAATAAGTCTGTTTTGTGATGTGACAACACTCTGGTAAAGGTTTGGTTAGGTTCAGGGAAAGATAATGCCTTAAAATACCATCTTATTTTAGAGTTAGGGAAATATTGAGATTTGGGTTGAAATGACTACTTCATTAAGATTGGGGGGGAAGGACAAGGAATGTCCACAGTCTTCAACGTTACCTCACTGACTGACTCTCATAATTACTACAGACATCAGAGAGATCTCACTTGAATAAGAACATTTGTTATTTTGATTCTGTTGGTTTTCTTGGAAGGACAATCTCATTCAAATGTTTTGCTTCACAATGAAATATTGTGAAGAGTAACTGTTGACATGAAAGTTAAGTTATGAAAATATTACATGATGAATTCTGAAATCTGAGCAGCTGTTAGACATGCTTGCAATATTAACACACTGTAAAATCAGACCTGCAGTTCTTCCTCTCATATGGCTCCATATGGCTTCAACAGCTTTAGGGGATTTTCTGCTGTCATTTTAAAGTATATGTATACAGTATGTATTTGTTTAAAGTGTGTGTATGTGTTTGTTTAGTATAGATAAAAATATCAAAAGAAAGCTTTTTACTACTCTGTGAGGTTTTGGCAAGATGACTACTAGCCTTCGTATATCATAAACATCATCACCTCTCTCTCTCTCTCTCTCTCTCTCTCTCTCTCTCTCTCTCTCATCACACACACACACTCACACTCACACACACATACTCACTCACACACTATCTTACTCTCTTGCTCGTGCTCTCCTTGCCTCCACCCTCTCCCAGCAGTACCAGCTGCTCCCTTTCTCTTCAACTACTTCAACGGCGTGCCAGTGGGCATCAGTGCTGTGAACAGTGCCAGACTGACACACACATTGTTGCAATGATGTAGAAACACACAAACTCATTTTACACAAACAGTCTCTCTCTCTCTCTCTCTGTGTGCACACACATACACTTGTCCCTGATGCAGGCAGACTGCCCACATATTGTGCCTGTGAGCCAGTGCCAAACAGTGCCGGACTGCCTATGCTGAGGTGAACAACAGGAAATAAACAACCTGTGGTTTGTGTCGTCTCAGAGTACTGTACACTCGGTTTAACATGATCACATAAAGAACCACATACACACACACACACGTTATGTCAACACTGTTACCTCTTCTTGTGTTGTGTTGCAGAGATATCTACTGAAGTTAGCATGCTAACAGCTATCTGCGCTCCGTCCAGTCTGTAATACCACTTGTTCCTCTAGAGGTGATAGTGAGTCAGTGTAGCTGCAGTCTGCCTCAGTACAGAGGGAGAAGAACATCCATGATCTCTGCACGCTTTATAGTTTGTTTTGATCAAATCCCAAGTGGCAAAAATTTGAAAACGACTCACAGCCTCGCCTCCTCAGGTTCTAGTGTACGGTGGTTGTGAGACGGACAGTTCTTCTGTTAGCAGTCAGCAGACAGCACTGATTCAGCTCCATCAGCCCGCTGTGACTACAGGTGCTGGGATATTCACCGGCCCAATCCGAGCCGCCGGAGCCGGCGCACGCTCCCCTGCTGAGAAACAATACTATGTCGGCGTGGAGGACGAAACAAATACAAGAGTTGTTGCCTTGTCTCTGCCGCCCGGACCCAAGCAACATACAAACTATCCAAACGTACTGTTACACAGAACGTACAGCCCTCAGTGACACAGGAAACACAGATATCTGAGCTCCACATGTAGATTATAAAATAGCAGAAATATTTAGACTCTTAGGGGCGGTTTCAGAGACAGAGCTTAAGCCTAGTCCCAGACTAAAGTGCTTGTTTAAAATGTTCTAACTCTAAGCGACCTGCACAGACTCATTTTAAAATAGTCCTAGATTTAGCTTGTTCTGGATTAAACTAAACTGGTTGCAAGAGGGAGGATTAGAGCTACGCTAGGACTAAATTGAATCCCAAATTAATCCTTCAAGGGGGCAGGTTTAACCTCTGTTTATATCCAACTGTTTGTTTGTTTGGCAGCATGGTATACTTGGATTACCTAAATGAAGATGAACATGCACAGCAGAGGCCAGCCGGACGAATACTTGTTGATAGGAGTAATCCATTAAATTACTGTGATGAAATAACTTTTCCCGACCGCTTTAGAATCTACAAAGAAAATGCATTGTAAATAATATATTTGCTTGAGTCTAGCCCATAAGTATATGGTCGCGAAACTGTTTGTAGATAAAGCAAATATTATTTATTTTTTTTAAATAAAAAAAGACATTGCACATTCACATCCCCCCCCCCCTCCATCAAGGTCCAGGGTGTCTGCAATCCTAATTTAGAGTTTTATTTCATTTTTCGCTCATGAAATTCTCTGGCTAACTTTTCATGCATGGTCATCTTGTTCTCTGCTGAAACGTGGTGGCACCATCTTCTCTCAGGGATGTTACAGCAGATGTGGATGGCACACACTCACACTGTGCCCTGGCTCTTCCAGCCTGTTCAGATTCCTTTCCTCTGGGAATATAACACCATTAGAAACACAAATATAACCATCTGATCCACAGTCATACTCGTATATACCAAATACCTATGTAAATGTATGTACAGTAGTATTATGTTCAGTGGTGTGTGTGTGCTACTGTGTTCACAGATCAACAACATGAAAGCTTTTTAAAAAGATAGACTGACAGGGGACTATAATTACCTGACAATGTAACTGATTCACTTTCTGTGGTGTATTTACCATTAGTGCTCAGGTCTTCATCTGAACTTTCTACATGGTCATCGTCTGGTATACCACCCAGAGGTCGCTGGTGCTCTATAATTCCAGACAGCAAGTCATTGAATTCATTGGTGTTGTTCGTTTCTGGTCGTCCACCAGTCTTAGATCGCTCTCAAGCTTGTTAAAGCCAGTTTAAGGTTCTTCCACAGAGTCTATAAAAGCAGATATAACTATATATATATAATATGTGATTTTGGAAAATATAAATCAACCACTCTTTTTCTTTTTCTCTGTAGCAGTAGTTTGGGTTTTACTTTCTATAGTTGGATGGTTGGACGCAATTTGCTTTAGTAGCGTTATTCACTAAAGTTTTTGGAACGTATTCTTTTTGCATCTGCCATACTTCCGTCTCTAGATCCACATCAGAATTGGTGTTTTTGAATCCATTCCGGGTTTTCATGAGCACCATTACACCAACAGCATGTGCTCATACTAATGAGGCTTAACCAGGTGTTCTGGTTTACTCTTACTTACCTTACTCCAAGACTCTATAGTCTGCGACTAACTAAACCAAACTTAAGCCACCTTTATGCTAGAGATTTAAATGTTTTAGATTAACTAGTCCACATTAAGGCCTATTCCTGGCTTAAACTAAGCTCTGTCTGTGAAACCGCCCCTTAGAGTATCAGCAGTCTGCTCTAATGAACTGACAGACTGACTGACTGACTGTCTGTCTGTCATTTGGACACCCCTGCTGTACAGTATGAGAACAACATCAGCAGGTGCTCAGCATGTGGCCAATAATAATAATAGTGTTATATGAAAGCTTTTCGTTGAGAGTGTATATACACTCAGGCTGTACTGTTTCATGTAAAATATATGATCTTTCTTATGAACCCGGTGTTCACTCTGCTGCTAGCTAAAGCACACTGAGTAAGCATTACCACGGGCTATACAAGAGAGAGACATGGAGCAAGAGAAAGAGAGGGAGGAGCAGAGAGATAGAAAGAGAGATTTATTGACAGGGGTCAGATTCGGGTTACTCAGGTGAGTTGGCGTCAACGAGGGATGGATCGTCTTTGGCTCTGAATGTGAGCTGATTCGTAGATGAGGATCTCAACCAAACACAGACGCCGTAGGGCCTGACAGGCCGCCATGTTTCTTTCATGAGGTGTAGCTGCAGAGTTTGACTTTGTTTGGGCTGTGTGGTCCTGCAGACTGTAAGACTGTGTGACCTGACATTAATTTGATTAAATGTTGAAATGGCAAGAGGTTTTGGAGATTGCTTATCGTGGAGATGTAACGCCTGTCCTTGTCTTGATGAACATTGATCTTGTCCAAAGACATGTGTTGAAGTTGGATAAAGGACAAACTGGACTGGAGCTTTTACAGATACTGGTTCATCGACACAGTGGTTGAGTTGCTCTTTATTCACATTTAATTATTGTAAGAATAGCTTTAAATGGACAGACATGTTTGGAATGGACTGTTTTTTTCCACCAGGGATTTATATTTACACTCATTTAATGTAGAACAACCATACCCCATGCACAACAATGTACTGTCCAATTAACCTACTCCCTCTAACTCCAATAAAATTTGGTTGTAAGTCTAAATGTCATTGGCTGGGGAGGAGAGCTCTGTACCGTAGCATAAAACGGAAATTAACATTTAAATTTCTGCTGAAACACACACTGGTTGTTAGGTCATTCTATAAAAAAACACCTCGGTGTGAAGGGGCTTCACGGCGCTTTAATTTAGCTTTATTCTTCAAATCAGTTTAATTCCAAAACACATTTTTACTTTCTTTCTTGATTAATTTAATCAATTGCCATATTATATAACCGTTTAATATTGTGAGACTCTTTATTCTCTATGGTCATCTAGGGGAATTGCGTTGCAAACACAATATAAATCAAACTCTAAGGCAATTTGGTCTACTCATTGTTGACTGTAACTGTCCACAATTCAGCATTGTTTTAGTACATGTTGTGGAGGCGCTGTCTGTAAGTCTATAAAAGGAGTTCATCAGCAGGTCTTCTGTTTTAAAAGAGTAGAGGAAAGAGTTTCACCTTTGTCAGTAAAAAAACTCTTTGTTTACACTTTGCAACTCACTCAAAGTCATCGCTTCTTCTGTATTTATATGGATATGAAAAATAAATTATTTTACACATATCATCTAGAAGAAATCCATAAAACCAAGTGTCAGGCAATGTTTTCTCTTTTGTAATTGTAACAAACGTTTGTTGTTGTCTGTCCAGTCAGAGCAATGGTCACAGTCTTTGCTACTCTTTAACAATTTCAAACAATACATTATTCCAAGCTATTATATTAGTTTCAACCACAAGACTGAAGACACTGAGTTGAATTCTATGCTTCTTTAATTCTTCTGTTTCGATAAAATAGATTTGACATAAAACAGGTTTGCAGGTATCTTGTGGGACATCACTGAAACAGGTAAGACATTGCGAATGAAAGTCACAAAAGAAAGATGTGATACTTTGGTGTGTGAGTTGGAATCCCCAGATGAGTGTGTGTGGACTGTTGCAGCAGTCAGAAGGTGTTGTGGGATGGACGGCGGGGTTTTCAGTCCCCAGGGAGGCAGAATTACCTGTCTGACTGCGGATAAATCAGCTCACAGTGGACAGAAAATGAAGGAGTCACAGTTGACAGATAATACAGAGCAACTCTACGGGGATTCTTGCGCTCCCTCTTCTCTTCCTCTCATCCCTCTATCCGCTTATGTCCACTAATTTGGCTGTCTGCCTTCAGTATTTTCACTTTTCTATCTCATCCCCTGTTCCCACTCAGTCCTCCTACTCTGTTAAATCCATCCGTTCTGTAATTTCCTCTCTGCAGAGTCAGTTTGTTCCCCCTCTCATCCCCCTCTCTTATTTACTGAGCGGAGAACAGGAATGGAGGAGCCGTAATGATAGCATGACAAAAAAGGTTTGTTGTTTCTGTGTCTGCTCACCACTCTGTATTATCCCCCTCTGGGTTCCTCCTGGGCCTCTCTTTTCTCATTATTTCCCACTCTCTCTTCCCAGTTTTATTCCATTTCAATATTGCTTTAGCGTTATGCCTCTTTCCCTCTCCTCTTTTTACTCAACTGCTTTCTTCTTTCTAGATTATACACAAAACAACTTAATTTGTTCATTTGGGAAGCAGACTTTGATGCTCTAAAGAATAAATCATTCTGCTTGAGGAAACCAGCCCTAACTTCTCTCCGCTTAAACTTCAATTAAAAAAATAAATAAATGGAGAATTCATGCTCACACAAAAAGTTGTTTTGCTGCTTATTCATTTCTCCTCCTTTCCTCCTTCTTTCTTTCTTGCTCTCTCTTGTTTCGGAAATTCACCAGCACTGCAAAACAGCATCTCCGAAATGCCTGCTGCTGACATGGCCAAAACATTCTGCCTCTGGGAAACGTAGTTTCCATCCACCCGCCTCATTTCCCAAGATGCTTCAGGCCTCTGCTTCGATAAATCAGATACACTCGTTCCACAGAAATGCAAATGTTGGTGGTGGTGCACTTAAATTCTCCCAGAGATATATTACTGCCTCTTGCCGTGTGTGTGTGTGTGTGTGTGTGTGTGTGTGTGTGTGTGTGTGTGTGTGTGTACGTGTATTTGCGTGTCAGTGTGTGTGGGTGTGTGTGTGCACATATGGGTAAGAGATGTATTGCGGTCAACCATTGGGAGTGCTAAAGCAGAACAGGGCGGATTGAGAATTGCATTTCTGTGACAAAATACAAAAAGCCACTGGACTGCATCCTGAAGGCCGGGGACTTCTTTCGTTTTGAATGCATGAAGATTGAAGCAAATTTCCTCTATGTCACCCTTTTCTCTTGTTCTCTGCAACAATTCATCCTGCTCGACTGAAAAACACAGAGGGATCTTTGTGTTTGTATGTGTGTATGTGTGTCAGCTTATTATACTTGTTGTGTGTGTGTATGTGTGTTTTATAGAGAGCGAAAGGGAAGAGAGGATTTATCTGAAAAAGGTGAGGTAAAACAAGTGAGGAGGAACAATGTGTGTGTGTGATGAGTACCTGACGTCTGCCATGGCCTCTTGCCTGGGCAGCTGGGGCATCAATGATAGATGTTCCTTTAACAGATTTGCTGAACATTAAAGGCTCCATCCTTCCACTGTCCTCTGGGGAGCTCTCGCTGCCTCATGGCCCACTGACAGGGCCTCTGTCCCGGGCTGCTCCCCTGCGTGGAACCCTGATGTCAACTAGCTCTGGATGAAATACTGCCATGTCAGGCCCTCCATTATGCCGAGAGGAAAGGCGAGGAGAGAAGAGGAGCGGGGGAGGGGAGGGGAGGGGGGAGGAGAGGAGGGGAGGGGTGAAGAGGGAAGTGGAAGAGGGGAGGGGAAGGGAGGAGAGGAGAGGAAAGGAGGGGGTGGGGGAGAGGAGGGGAGGGGAGGCTTAGGGGAGAGGAAATATTTGAATTAATATTTGGTTGTCATAATAAAAGACAAATAAATAATACTATTGCTCTGCTCTGAGGCTCTAATATTGTTTTAAACAAACAATTTCTTCACTCAACAGTAATTGTCCACTAGTACTGCAAATACCTTAAAATGACAAAATTGCGGATAAAAACACATTTTTAAATCCAGGCTTTTTGAGGCCCTGGGTAATTAGTTCCACTGTTCCCCGACTACAACACCCATGATTTACTTATACTCTAGAAGTTTATTGTTGCTATGATACTAAATTGATGCGATTCTTTTTTTTTTATGTACTCATCAATATGCAACATAATCTTCTCCCTGCTCCAATTTAGTTACGTTATTGTTCCTTTTGTTTTATTTGTATTTATTTTTGTTGTTCAAATACATATAAATATATGTTGCTACTAGAAATTGCAATGAATATAAAACAATATAAAAATAAAACATTAATTCTTACCCTTTTTAAATCACTGAGAAAATTTGAGGATTGCTTTAAGAAAAGCCAAAAGGCACTGTGATTGCAGTCAGCACAAGTTTAGAGAAAATCTTAGAATCTTAGACAATACAGTAATCTCGTAACACAAATATATCTTATAGGCTATGTCTTATGTCTCTTTCTTTCTGCATCTATGATGCCTGTCTGCTTCCCTCGACCTACCAAGAATGTTCACTGTTATTATTGCTGTAATGAGTCATTTTTAGTGGGACATCCATTCCAACTTGTGCTTATCAGCACTGGACACACACAACCTCGCACACACACACAGCGAGCAATTCTATGCAATTACCTTCCAATTAGATTTACTATTATTCCCTAATAACCCAACTGGAGTAGAGTAATCATATGTTGGAGTTGCTCTAATGCAATCAGGCCCAGCGTGGATTCAAACTCAGTTTGATTTAGCAACATGGAATGAATACGCTCTCTCTATCGACAGCAAGGCCATTCCAAGACACTGATTCTTATATGTCACATCATATCAGATGGATTTGAAAGGCTGCATTATGATAGTCTAATAAAAATGTAGATAGATGTTAATTCATAAATCATAAATTGCATTTAAGAATTAATGATGTGTAGGTGAGCAATAATCCACACTAAATGTGTTCCTATATACTGTAAGCAAAAAACTGAACACGGAAACACTCCTTAAATCTTTGCACTATTGTGTGCATGCAGACACATTACAGTGTATTATCATTTGTTGGAAAATATGTTTAAATTCTTATCCATTTTTCAAGATTTCAAAGGTTCCATTTTGTAGAAAGTGAGATGTCCATTTATTTTTATTAAAGTAGGTCTAGGTGCTATATAAATACTGTGAAAGATACAGGCACTGGAACAGAACGTTTCAGACATGAAAACATTTAACATTTTACTAGAAACACAAAGAACCTGGAATATATTGGCTCCTTTAAAGTACACATTACAGGTCATTCAGCACACACTCTTATCCAGAGCGACTTACAGTGGAGCAGCTCAGGGTTAAGTACCTTGCTCAGGGGCACAATGGTGGCAGCCCTGGTATTGAACTCCTGTATTCTAGTGTTTTGTTTGTTTATCAAATCCCATGTGCTGACCCACACCAACAATGAATATATCCTCCAAACAAGTGTGTGTGTGTATCAAAGCCTAATGCATGTTATTCATAGAGCTCCATTGTTGTCAAAAAACACATCAGTGCGCCACACTGCTGCACTGTTGAGTCGGGACATATTCCTTCATTACCATGAACCATGGCCAGGACAGGAATCTAACGTCAGCCCAGGTCAATTTCCACACATTCATAACAGGCCATGAATGTAATCGTTTCTTTGCTTGAAATATGTTTTCTGTTGACTGCTAATGTCAGAAACATTACTACTAAATTACTACACACAAAAACTGCTTAAAAAAAACATAATTAAAAACAGCTGCTTTCCTACATGGCATGATTCATTGTTAATGCCATTTATTAGGTTTTTAAGATGAAGATTCAGCTCTTGATTTTAAGATACATTTCACTAATAAAAAAAATCCTATTCATGAAAAATCTGAAGACATCTTATACAAAATTGTTATGGTGTATAATTCATTACCAATTAATATAATAGTTGATGACAAATACATGTTAAAGCCAACATTGTGTCAACTGTGTGCTTTATATACGGCTTCACATAAAACATTGCCAACAGGGTTGAAGATACGCTTATAAAGACTTTGAATAGACATAAGTTAGAAGGAGAGGAGAGAGGAAATGAAGGGAAAGGAGGCAAAGGTAGAAGAAAATAAACGAGAAGTACAAAGAGAGAGAGAGAGAGAGAGAGAGAGAGAGAGAGAGAGAGAGAGAGAGAGAGAGAGAGAGATGTGTGTGAAGGAAACAAGGAAAGGAGAAAGAGACAGGGCTTTCTTAGTTACTTCAATGACTTTGTGAGTGTGGTTCCACCTTGCAGAGGACAAGCACCTTAGGGGATGAAGGGAGGAGAATGCCTAATGTCGTCGCCCTGTCAAGTCTCAGGCCGCTTTGATTCCTCTCAAAAATCCCTCTTTTTCTAAACACCGCCTCTCCTCGCCAGCGGGGACCTGCTGCCGCCTTCAAAGTCACTTTTCCTGCAGAGTCAACCTGCCTGTGCTTTGCATTAGGGCTCCTCTGTCTCCTGCTACAGGCAGCATCTCATTTTGCCTTAACTCATTTTCATTGACTCTCGCTCGCTGTCCTTTTCGCTCAGTCTTACTGGGGAGCAGTTTTGCGTCCTCGTGGTTTGTTTTTGTCAGTTTGTCTCTCTTTTTTGTGCCGTTTTCAAGCAGTTACAACATGCAAACACACACTGACCTGAACCCCCACACACTGACCTCTCATCATATTGCCCCCCCTTGATTTATTTTTGCTCCCCATATGGTAGCAAGAACCAGCAGATCCATCTGCTGTGATAATAAAAACGATAAATATTTCAATATGATCAACCTGGCTTTGATGCTGAGGCGTGACTTTGAAGAGTCAATGTCACCGGCCTTTTAAGTTTTCATCAAGCTCAGGTAAGTCTCAAAGAAAGACTGAATAAATAAATATAAAATACTGCAAAAAAAAAGTTTTTCTGCCAGACTTCCTTGAGAGGTGTGACTGTGGTGAGAACGATCGATAAAGGTGATAATACAACAACAACAGTAGGTGACATTTGCATTGGTAAACATGAAGATGGAGTGAGGGATGTTGTCTAATCAGAAGAGACACTCATCAACATGCTGCTGACTCATCTCTGATATGACATGATGCATTACTAGCAATGAAATGCATTGTAGGTTACAAGTAATCGGTGACAGTTGAGTGACTAAAAAGACAGAAAGTCAAAATGACATCAAAGCTGCCCCAGCCAGGGTTGTTATGTAAAAATACACTAAGTGTCTCTTGCTTCTATAATGTACTGTGTTGCAGGTTTTGGAGCGCATTTGTGATGTCACTCATAGGTTTCTAAGGAGCTCTTGTGAAGCTCAAATAAGGTGGCTCCAGCCGTCGCCATCTTGGCACTGTCTAAGTCCCGGCTAATCGAAAAGTTATATTGTCGCTGGAGTTGAGGCAGGTGATGCAATAAAGCAGACAGCAAGCGGCTAGTGCCCTGAGACGGCACCCACCTGTCACTCAAAGCGGCTACACCCCTAATAATGAATAACTTTAGGCCTTCAACCTTGGGTAAGTAACATAAGAGAAGCCAACAAGAGTAAGCTACATTAAAAAAAGAATTATCCAACCAAAAACTCAACCATATTGCCAACTCTTTTCAAATTAAAGTAGCAAGCAGCACTAGCTCCAAAAGTGACAAAATCTAGTGAGAAAGTTGCCAAGTTGGCAACCCTGGAGGTAAACAACACCTAGTCCACGTAATGTTAGTACTTGGCTGTCAAGCTAGCAGCTTGCAAAAGACTCCGGTGACCCGCAATGAGTGCACGGGCAGAGTGTGCGTCGGGAGGCAGGCTGGTCGGCTGTCCAAGCATTTCATTTGGGCGGAATTAAATTATTTAGATTTTTTCTTTTTGTCATAGCATTTGATTTATTTATTGCTGCTGGAATGTAAAGAGTATTTCAACAAATATAGCACAAATGTTTCTAAAATATATTACACATCCTAACTTTATTAGAATTACAATGGGTGAGTTATATAAAAATGCACCTTTGTATCATGCATAGGGAAAATAGCTAAAGAGACAAAACGTTTTATGTTTATTTCTGCTGTGAATGTAGGCATTTTAACATGGGGGTCTGTAGAGATTGACGCCCTTTTGGAGCCAGCATTAAGGGCCATTGGATGAACTGCAGTTTTTGGCACTTACACATAGGCTTCACTGCGTTGCCTCAGAGGTTGCTGCTTGGTCTCTCCCAAGACAAATATGTATGTTGTATGATTCTGCAGTACACAATTAGTGTAAAAGGCCAAGCTTCAGTGAAGAGGCAGGGAGTAGTCTGACAAAAATGAGAATATTGCGTGACAAAATGTGAGAATGTAGAAATTCATGGATTTAAATTTGAGTTGGTTCTTGTCGCATATTACTACATCCGTAATCTTTGCTTTATAACCATGATAACGTCTTCCATAACCCTAACCCTACCTATCATACTGTAGTTGACATCATACCTGTCAACATTGGAATTTCAAAATAAGGGAAATTCTTTGCCGGACTCCGCCCATATTTGAAAAGCTCTCAACCACCAAGGTAAACGTAAACACATAAGGGACGGGTATATGCATTCAGGAAATACATGTTTATTTAAAGTATGTATTACTTGTACAGACATGTTTATAAGATGTATGTATTTTATTTGATGAGTTATTATCATCAATTTATTTGATGATTGATGAGTTGTGTGGCTTTTGTTTTCTCCGACGAGGACTTCCTTGCGATGGCAGAGTCGGGAAACATGTCCGCTACACTGCGACTGAAATCATTGCAGAAGCTGAAGGCTACGTTATTTTTAACGCAAAGCATCGACATCTTTCCCTCAGCTTTGGTCACTTGGTCTGCCTCCGACACGTGCTTGTGCTTGGATGCTTTTTCTTGCTGGCGAACATCGCTTATTCCGTTGTGTGCGATGCTAACATCTGAATGGCACACTTTACAAAAAGTCAGAGTTTGCACGTTTGCTGTGTTTTTCATTGGTTGTTGCAACCTGTGGTCTTGTACAAACGTATCTTTTTGTATTGGGTTTGATGCCTGACAATTATTTTTTTTATTTTTTTTTTTAATCAAACAGTCAGATGATGAGAGAGTATGACTCAAACCTCTTTTGAATTCAAAGCAAGCCTAAAATAGGTAGTTGACTTTAGGGTTATCGTTGCATAGTCTTTAGCTGGATTAAAATCCATGTGTGCCCTCTTTCAATACAAAATGTCATCATTCTTCATTTCAATGAACGACCTTAAGTGAGAGAACATTTTGATAAACCAATTTCCTTTTAAAACCTCATTAGAAATCAGTTTTAGATGTAATGTACAACTCAATATATTTGGCAGTACATTTTGATATAAAAACCAATATACATAATATACACATGAGCACACACAGTCAGGAAATTCAAAACATTTCCTAATATCTTTAGATAATGAAACATTACAGCTAGATTGGAGATTAGATTGCCATTCAATCAACCTGTGTGTGTGTGTGTGTGTGTGTCTGTGTGTGTGTGTGTGTGTGTGTGTGTGTGTGTGTGTGTGTGTGTGTGTGTGTGTGTGTATGTGTATGTGTGTGTGTGTGTGTGTGTGTGTGTGTAGCTGCACTGTTGGATAATTGTAATCATGAAGTAGATAAAGAGAGATGAAACAATATGCTGTCACACACACATCACTTCACAACTTTTTACCTCTGTCTGTTTTGATCTGTCACCTGCAAAATGTTGAAATAGAAGGTGCACTCTACCTTTACCTTCGGGGTTTCATCTATATAGCTTTTTAGGGACTCATTTTCGGACTGAAGTAAATATTTTGCAGTGACAATAATTCATTCTTCCATTTGCTCAGTTCCCAAAATATGTTTGTTCCTGCAGTTGATGCTCACAATAATGTTGGAAAATTAGAAAATCACTTTTGAAATCTGAGTCAATATTGACTGATTTGAAATGAGATGTGCCAAAGCTGGACGAGGCCATCATTGAAATGCATGTGTACAGATAGATGGGAGGAGTTGTGTATGAGAAGGTGTGTTCAAACAGCATTCTCTGTATGAATGTGTGTGAATGGCATGTGTTGTAAAGCGCTTTCCAAAACAATGTATAAATGCAGTGCATGTAAATATGTGTGTGTGAGTGTGTCTGTGTGAGTGTGTGTGTATGTGTGTACGTGTCAGGGATGTGCGGTCAGGGGAGGCAGGTCATCATGAAAAGTAAAAAAACAGATACAGTGTGTGTGTGTGTGTGTGTGTGTGTGTGTGTGTGTGTGTGTGTGTGTGTGTGTGTGTGTACATATCCCTCTGTTTCCTCCTCCTCTCTCTCAGTGAAGGAGGTGTAAATCTGACTTTCCTCCACCAGCGTCATATTAAACTAAATCATTTAGTCAATGTTGTAGAACATCAAAAAACAAATATTACAGCAAAATAAACTGGTGCTTGCCATCCCCCTCCGAGGCCCCACAGAAGGAGAGGAAGGAAGGAGTGGGGGATGTATATTTGACTCTATCTCATTATTCAGCCATTAGCTCTGTTCTTTCTAGGGAAATGCTTAAAGAAAATATCTTCCCTACAGCTGAGATATAAATTTAATTAAGCCGTTGCATCAGCTTTGTGATTTTTGCAAAGGCGTTAAACACACGCTGTAATTGTTTCTTAAATAATATGAAATATTTTTTTTCTGTGGGGGGATGAGAGTGTTCCACCTTGCAAACATACCTACTTTTAATCGTGACCACTAGAGAGTGAGATGTATGCAGGCCAGAGGCACACAAACATCTTTTTTGTTGCATTGAACAAGCCATACTACTCGTAACATAGGGATCATGCAAATACTGAAATAACACAAACTTAAACTATTATACAGGAGGTCTAATGTATTGAGGAGGATACAATAGAGTGTGTTTGATCTTTATGTATTTATTTTTGCATAAACATGTGTGTATTTGGGAAACTCTGATGAGAACAGGTTTGTGATTTATTTAGAATTTCTGCTTGGCAAACAGCAGCAGCACCATGGCTGTTAGTATTATGAGTTGGCTTTAAGTCTGTCCGGAACCTCTCAGGAAAGGGTTAATGGCATGGCTGCTCTCATATTGTATGTGTGAGCGTGTGCACATGCAGAAATAGACACACACACACACACACACTCTCTCTCTCTCTCTCTCTCTCTCTCTCTCTCTCTCTCTCTCTCTCTCTCTCTCTCTCTATCTATCTCTCTCTCTCTTTCTCTATGTTTCTGTCTCTCTCTCATGCTTGCCCATTTGATGTTAGAAAACCCAAGAGACTTCCCTCCTCCTCTTCCCTTCACTTCCTCCTCCTCCCACTCTCAGCCACTCCTCTCCCCTCAAATCCCTCCCTCCTAGCCCTTTTTTCTTTTCTCCAATCACTACATCTCTTTTCTCAGAGACCTCCCAAGCGTTCTTTGTCCCGCCTCCTACCTCCCCCTCCACACTTTCTTTTCCCCTCCTCCCTCCTCCATCCCTCCTTCTCTTCCTCACTCGCGTGCCTTGGCTTCTCCACTTCTTTCTCAAAGTAAACAGAGGAGAGAAGCAGAAGCATCACTTTGTCTGTCTGCACACATTAGATTCCCACACACACACTTGCACACACACAAAGATCCGTCCGACGCTTCAACTGCTCAGAGTGTGTGTTGGCAGCTGCAGTGCTAGTGTGTATGTGTGTGTCTGAGCAGGCATCCCTCGTGTGCTTCCACTGAAGTAGTAACTCAGACTGCTCATCGCTGCCGCTGACAGAAGTAAAGAAGCAAGAAGGGAGGGGACAAGAAGTAAAGAGAGACAGAGAGTGTGGTCAGGAGAGGTTGAGAGGTGAGAGGACAGACAGAGCGGAACTGTAACTGAGTCTCTATGAGTAAGGTGTCCCGTCTCCACATGCTGTGCTCTATGGCGAACTCCGGCTGTGTGCTACTGTCCGGGTCCGGGATGTTACCCCATTCTCTGCAATGCCCCCCTGCTTTCCTCTATCTGCCCCAGGTAAGAAAGCAATCATTCATAATTTTGATAACTTCCACTTTAATCACTTTAATGCTTATTCATCACACTCTTACGTAACTTGCTGCTGGTAAACATTCAACTTCTTTTCATCATCTGCTTCTCCTCATCACACTTACATACTCTCAGTGGTGTTGAATTGATGAACACATGGAGCAACCTTCTCTAACTCTTGTTTGTGTGTGTGTGTGTGTGTGTGTGTGTGTGTGTGTGTGTGTGTGTGTGTGTGTGTGTGTGTGTGTGTGTGTGTGTGAGTGTGTGTGTGTGTGTGTGTGTGTGTGTGTGTGTGTGTGTGTGTGGGCGCAGAACAGGGACAGATGTCGGCTCAGAACTGAATTAGACAATAGCACCAAATGAGTACTTGGAGTGGCTGCATGCCTGTCATTCAGATGGCTGTGTTTCTATTAATTGTGCCCCGTTTTTTTTCCGTTATTACTCTGTGTGCCTCACTCTGTTTGTTTACTGTAAAAGTACTCAATTGACACTGCATCTGTCAATTGCCGTGTTACGCGCCAGCACATTCTACCATGCCTCTGTGGGTGCGTGTTTGTGTGTGTTTGTGTGTGTGCCTGGTTTTACTACTGGCAGCATGTGCAGTGGCAGGCGGTCCCTTTTTCTCTAGACAGTTTGTTATTGCGGCCGTATAAAATATGATAAGACTGGGGAGAGCCGCCATATAAAATATTAGCGGGCTGCAGTAAGCTAACCTGCCACGTCCAGACTCCAAATAGCCGCCACACATCACCTTTACAGGGCGGCCCAGACCACCCACCTGCTGGCAACACACATCACACACACACACACACACACACACACACACAAACAAACACATGGATACAAGCACACATGCAGACAGAATCGTACACACATAGCATGCACCAGCTGGGATCAACAAACACTCACACACGTTCTATGCAGCAACACAAACACCACGAGTCCTCAGGGAAGCAGTCTGTTAGTCGCTTGTAGTGTGTGTGTGTCTGTGTGTATGTGTGTGTGTGTGTGTGTGTGTGTGTGTGTGTGTGTGTGTGTGTATGTGTGTGTGTGTGTGTTCATCTATTTGCTTTCATTGTCTATAACACACAAGGGAAGACTCTATCACATAATACAAAGTTGTACTATTTTGCTTCTTAATATAGATACATTTTTATTCATAAAATAAAAAGGTGTAGTTAAAAAATGACAGATGCCATTGCCATTGTGCTTACTCGTGTCAGAAAGATAGTTTTACAGCAGTGGAGTGATGAGCTTTGAGATGTAGATTTCTGTATTGCTGAAAGCTTGTCTTTAAACTGCGGACTTGTTCACCGTACAGGCAGGGTTTCGTTTACATGCTTATTTGTTTATTAAATTAAACACTGAAAGGTTTCCATCTGAAAGTGTTGTCATGCTTTTTCTTACAACTTGAATTTCAAGTTAGTTTTCTCTCTGTCTGCGTTTCCTGGGGAGCTTTTTGTTGCATCGTCAGCCAAATGTAGCCTGAAGTAAAAACCTTAAAAATTCCACAGCGACTGTAATGTAAAGCTTTTTACACCATTAATACCCAAAACTAGGCAACTAGACCGTGAGCATTACACAACTGAAAAGAGAAAGACAGTATTATGGGGAGGGGCAGAGAACAGGGAACTTTTGAGTGTTACATGTTTTTTGTTGTTTTCCGATCTCTCGTTTGTGGCGACGATTTGAAGGCTATTACTGATAGAGACTCATTATTCATACAACATTCACTGTAGTCCTGTACTCATTCTTGAAATTTAGCTACTTTACTATTTTCTTTATTTCTGATATTTATCTAAAAAAAAAAAAGATTATGGTCTGGAGTGGCAGGCTTTTTCCCTGCAGTCTTTAAAGAGCCTGCTAAAGAAATTACAATAATATAGAGAATGAATCATGAATACAACTAATGCATATATTGAATATACAGTATATATATAGAATATATATACTGTATATTCTATATATATAAATATATATATAAAATATATATTTATATATATAGAATATATATATATATATATATATATATATATATATATATATATATATATATATATATATATATATATATATATATATATATATATATATATATATATATATATATATATATATATATATATATATATATATATATATATATTATATATATATATATATATATATATATATATATATATATTTACATATACACATATATATACAAAATGGGGATTGAGGGAAAACTCTATAAGATGTAACAATGGTCTGCAGTCGGCATCAAACCATGAACATTGCGGTTTTATGGTATGTACTTACCCCTGGTGATGTAGTTGAATATCTTTTTATATATATATATATATATATTTAACTTTAGGGTTGAAGTAAGCGGAAGTAAGCTGAAATTATAAGTAATTCCTAATGAACATGACTGAAGATACTATGTACCTGGGAGGGGGGCTTCACTACAGGATTTTAAAGTCAGCGTCGGCTTTGAACAGCCCATATCAGTGCAGCGTGGCTTCGGACTAAGTTGTGTGTGTATTGCTTTTGACTCTGACACTGTGTCTAAGCCCACAGGATCCCACAATTCATCTGCCTGTTCCTCCTCTATCCATCCATTTGAACAGACAACATGGATCACAGCCAACCCCCCCCCCCCTCCCCCCCTGCCCCCTTGCCTAAATACATTCATCTCTTCCATGCCTCTGTATTGGATTTCCATTATCTCTCTCTTCTTCTATCCTCCCCTTTGTCTGTCTCTCCGTTTTTTTTTATCCAAGGCGTTGCCTTGAAAAAAAAACCTCTTCTCAAGTCAATACCATGTGCTAAATCTGCTTGTGCAAGCTTCTCTGCTCTCCCTGGGGAGGGAGGGAGGGGTTGGAGATTGGAGGGAGGAATCTCTACCGAGGCTCACCTAATAGTTAAACACTTCCTGTCTTCGGGTGGTAATACACTGAGGTATGTGGAGAAATAAATCCCCAAATACTCACTTCATCCTTTGCTCTTTCTCTCTCGTATCCCACTTGTCTTTATTCGGAGTGTTTTGTGTTTTCTTTCTCTTTTGTAGGGTGTGTATTATTGTGTGTACTAACACACAATTTGTTTCTCTGTCCCATGTGGACATTATTTGTTTCATAGAATAATAGAGTAGGCGATATACTCCTCTGTTACAGCTTTGTTAGTACACACAATAGATACCTTTTAATCATATTCAAACCCAGAATATTTTAAACTATTTATATTGGGCATGCACGTTTGTTATCTCTCAATGACTGCAAAGCCATAATTTCATATATATCTACCTATGAACATGTAGATATTCAGTTTGAGTGACGTGGCACCGAAAGATAAAGACAAACTAAAACAAGGATATTTGTATGTGCACATTCATTTGAGAGAATATTCTGCATATTTTTGTACAATAGTACCACTAATACTTACTAATTCAGATATACTGTTCATATTTCTTCATAATAATTTGATATATTTTAACTTAATTTGTTTTTTTGTATATTTATGTTTCCTGTACATTTTTTATGATCCTTGAATGTGAAAACCTACTTGGCATTCAATACAGATTCTGATTCTTACAGGCAGCTGGGGATCAGTTACGGTCTGCTGTTTTACTGTTAATGTAAATAATCTGATAACATTACACCCAATTAATATTACTATCTTTCTAAGTGTGTCTATATGCCTGTACACATACATATAGCCTGTATACTGTATTTGTTCAAAACAATATGGAATTACAAACCTGAAACAAGATAGAAGAAAGTAAGAAGTGAAGAGCTTCATATAACTGGCAAAATTATGATTTAAAACTACCTGATGAAAGAATGAAATAAGTGTATGAATCTGAGTAAAATGGTGTATATAATGCATGCTTGAACCAATAACCCCAAAATATATTACATTCATATTGCAGAAAATCAAACACTGTTTGAGCATGTTTGCATTATTTTCCTTTGGTTTTAACTTTGCCAGTATTTGAAGCGCTCACTGCGTGTTCTCCGCTCTTGTGATGTAGCTGTTCGCGGGACGAAGCTCTGAGCGTTCCATATGAGCCGGAGACTTCAAAAGGCTCAGTGCCTAATATCATCAGCATCCTGTACTGCAGCATCTTTACCGCTTTTATCAGCTTTTAGATGAGTGCACTCTCCTGTACACACACACACATACACCCACACCCACACCCACACACAGACACACACACACACACACACACACACACACACACACACACACACACACACACACACACACACACACACACACACACTGGTTGCTGTTGCACTACTGTACATTTGATGTATCCCCTTTGTAATCTGTTTGAACCAGCAGCTTCTTTGCTGATCCTCTTCAGGACAGAAATTAAGCTAATGAGTTCAGCAACAGCTGAGAGATACAATGGAGGAAGAGAGATGCGGCAACCGAGAGATTAACAAAGAGATGACGAAGAGACAGGAAAAAAAACATGAGGCTAGTACCAGAGAAATATATCGTATATCAACCAAGACGACACAAAGGTTTTACAACAAATTTACATTTTTGTTATATAAAACTTGGAACACATATCTTGCTTGATTAATTAACATATTTTACTAAATGCAATCTATGCTATTTATTTGTTCATTTGATGTTGTCAATACGGGGAGTTATAATTGCATGTATTAATATACGATGACATATATAAAAGTACTTGCGTAAATTTGTACTTAGTTAAGTATTGACTATCATTTATGAATATGCAATTGCCCTCGTCTGTGTAGCCTCACTAGAATGAAACCGAGAAGAGGACATTAAATGAAAAGGACACTAGCAATCAAAATGAATAAAATATTATTGGGTAAATATTGACCCTCCAGTTCCCAAGCCAAGTCCCCACGGACTGAGCTACCGTGGCCCATGGGATCATGATTATGTTATTTGATCCTATAGACACTCAACAATTGAGCCAAGACAGCCCAATACTGCAGTTTGACATAACTTTGACGACACCAAATTCATAAAAGGTCTGTTCTAGGGCATCTATTAGTTTCTGAAAAATCTGCTTTTTATAACTCATGTAATAACAAATGGAATATTTTTTCACTTTCATTCACTGAGCTCACCTGAAATAGTTTGGGGCCCCACCGGGAGGCCTGCCCACCACTTTGAGAAGCACTATAACAAGTCCACTCAGCCTCTCTGTTTTTAACACTTAGTGATGTCACATCAGGGATTACTGTCATAAATAGCAGAAATGCATCACACCTCACTGAAGGTAAAAGTTGCTCAGTCAAAGCATAAGTCACTGCTGGAGGATCCACCATCAGCATGTTAACATGTTAGCATGTTAGCCAGACCCAGTGTGCACCTGTTGGTTTTTTTCATGAACAAGGACATTTTAATTAACATATATAGCAAGACACAACATGTAGATGCTGACCAGTAAAATGTTCACTGACAATGCATTTGATTTGTATTCCTAACGTTCTGTGTTGCTACTGCAGCTCTTGCTGATGTCATGGTTTTTTGTAGTACAGAAATACAGAATGAGTGACTTGATGCAGAAGACTCAACATGTTTATCATATTATTGGCATTTCGAAATCACTTTTTTCTAACCTTAACTAAAGTGCTTTTGTTCATCCAATGCTTTTGTTTGTAAATCCAAAGACACAGGATTCAGGATGTGAACCGCAGTCTTATGTCAAAGTTTTGTTCTTTGAACATAAATATAGCCCTGTGAACCAGTAATCCAGGCACAATTACGTTTCAAACCACAACATACATGGCAAAACAAATGAGTATTATATTACCTGATTTCAAGGAGACAGGTTTGGTTTCAAGTAAGCGTGGACTTTTTTAGTTTTTAAGAAGGTGAACCATCGTTTCCAACCATATCCAAGTGATTTTGGGAGCCTAAAAAACCCGTGATCATACTCATCATAGGATCATAGGAAATTGTAAGAAAACTAAAATGACTTGCAGATACAGTATGCTTCGTGTTGATAGTGAACAATTTCATGTTGATAAAAAGTGTTCTTTGTGTTCTCTTGGCCTGTCTACTCCTCTTCCATCCTCTCCCTCGGTCCAACACATCGTTCCTAAGCCTTTAAGCCCATCTGCTCTGAGGCCAAGTTCACACTGAACATGTTTTACATCTCTCAAAGTTAGAGCTGAATTGCTAATGTCATTTTTTCACCTGTTTTTAACACACACTCACAGAAACACACGCTTGCTTACACACCCACGTCTTCATCAGACAGCGTGTTCTGCCTCTCATTAGCTTTTCTCACCCATGTCCAAATTTATTAAACAAGAACAATGTAATTGATCAGAGCAGAGGCCTTTTTCTCCCTCTTCATCCCTCCTTCCTTCTTCCAGTCTTTTTTTTGTGCTTCACTTCATTCTTAATATTGTCGTCCCTTTTGTCTTTTCATCTCTTCTTCTCCTCTGTCTTTATTCATATACTGTTGGATGAGAACATATACATCTGACCTTGAAGTCACACTCAAACAGCAGACATCTAATGAAATGGGAGTTATGTTTATGGGAATTAGTCCGCAATGAATTATAATACAGAGCAAGTCAGACAGTGTTGAAAATTTCCTTGTGCTCCGTCTTACTTTCTGTTCAGCTTGATTTATTGTTGTCATTATTATTTAAAAAGAACAACGCTGCCAACGTTGTAAACAACAGAGGGACCAGTAATCAACAATAAAACAAAAAATATTCACTTCTTGAAAAAATACATTAAAAAATCATAAAAACAAAAAGAACTCTCTGAGAGTTACAGTGACAGTCTCTGTGAAATGATGGGCTGCCATTGTAATATGTGTGCCTCATAAATTTCCCAACATTCAGCTGTTATTTATGACGGTTAGGTCGGGTGGGGATGTCCAAAGTGGAGAAAAACATTGCTATCACATCACCAAGCCTCCGACTCATCTTGTCCACCAACCTGTTCCTCTGACTCCATGTGCTCCCACTTGTCCTCTCAACCTATAAATCTCCCCCACTCCCCCATGACACTCGCATAGAAACCATGTGTGAATAAAGTGTAAAGGAAAAGTTTTGCGGTGTCTCAGAAATGCTGTTAATAGTTAAAGAAAATACAAAAAATCATTACATAGATGGAATGTCTTTTCTGTCACATACTGAACGAGTGTATTCCATTTGTGTGTTGGAAGTGTTGCTTTAGGTTTAGGAGAATGTGTTGTTGTCTTAGTTACTATGTTGCGTATGTGACGTAGTAGTTAGTTGCGTGTGTAACCTAAAATAACTCAACATGTTGAGTTGTGGTTTCACATGGGACATGAACAGCAGTGTCCCGGGGGATTTTCCTGTTCATTTGACTCAACCATCTCCCAAAACCTCCAACCTACCTGGATTTGTTGTACAAAGGTCACCACCACAACAAACGTAAAGATGAGTCGTAATAAGCTGCTCCCTATATGGATTTATTTTTATCAAAGTCATTCATAACAGGACCTCAGGATCCCCCAGTCGGAGCTGGAGGATGTGGCCCGGAGAAGGGAAGATTGGGGTTCCTTACTGGAGCTGCTGCCCCCGCGACCCGATCCCGGATAAGCGGTAGACGATGGATAGATGGATGGATTCATAACAGTGGTTTACAACCTTTTTTAGTCGCGACCCCCCAGAATAATCAGGCTGGCGTTCGCCCGATTTACATTTTCTCACCTTTTTCTCCTTAAGCCCTCTTTTAATTCTTTACAAAACACTTTTTCAACACTATGAATGTCTTCCAGGAGAGACTATCTGAAAAGATGTGCCGTTATCCTCATAATAAATTACACTTACCTTTTGTTTTGCCTTCCAACTTATTCCACATGATTACGGTATAGGTCAAGTGTGAATTCACATATTTCCTTTCATTCATTTTCCTCTCAATTCCTTTGACATTACATGTTGAACACATTCTGCTTTGTGCACATGCTCACAATGCTATATGTACTTTTCTTCATATTCTTATGTAATATACTAGCTGAGGGAATCCTTGTGTTGTGTTTTTTAGTTGTGTATGCTTCGGTGACCCCCATTTGCTTTATTCTTATTGATGAGCAGCTGCCATGAAATGTTGCAAGAAAAAGAAAAACAAAGAAAAAGCCTCCTTTGTTGACTTTAGTAAAGGTTAGAAAAACTATGAGCAACAAAAGGTAAGCTGTCGTGACAAAGAGGAACATGGAAATGAGAGATGAATACAAATAAAATAAATCCATTGGGAACAAGAAGGAAACAAGAGGATGGAGAGAGAGGAGAGGTGGGGTTCAGTGAGAAGGATGAGGGAAGGGGTCAGTTTGAAGCACCCAAGGTTTCAGGTATCGTGTTAGCTAAAGGTCTCTGAGAAGCCGGACGGCAGTACAGTTAAAGGTTACTCAGACAAGCCAGCTTGTTAGTGCAGCAGGGATATGATGGTGAACAGTAGAGATAGTTCTTAGGGTCACAGGTCACAACCCTGAGGTGTCTAGGGAGAACCCTCCTGTCATTTGTTTAAGGTTACATACTTCTGGAAGGAGTCCCAAGGATTGTTTTAACAGTGCTGATGGGAGGCGGTGTGTAATTACCCCGAGTGTTTACCCCTGGACTCACTCAGTGACTGACAGGATGTGCAAAGGGCTGCCTGACTGATTTACTGTGTGTGTGTGTGTGTGTGTGTGTGTGTGTGTGTGTGTGTGTGTGTGTGTGTGTGTGTGTGTGTGTGTATATGTGTGTGTGCGTGAGTGTGTGTGTGTGTATATATGTGTGTGCGTGAGTGTGTGTGTGTGTGTGTGTGTGTGTGTGTGTGTGTGTGTGTGTGTGCGTGTGCGTGGTGTTTGTGTGTGTGTGTGTGGTGTTTCTGTGTGGGTATGTGTATGTGTATGTGTGTGAGAGAGACAAACAGCTTTTACATCTATGCATACAGCAGTGTTCATTTTGGCTCCTCATATTAATTAACTCCTCCAATGAAAATGTTAATTAGTTTTTAGTCACATTTTAGTCATTTGATTAGTGTTAGTTTAATGTTAGTTTAGAGTGTCGAAGATGCTCACTCTGTTTCCTCAAGCATAAATGTTGACATGCATGATTGATATTTACACACATGTACCAGCCTAATCAAGCGTGTCTCGTCCTCTCCTCCTAATTAGCATTAATTGTGGTCATTAACATGAGAACAGAGTGTAAATTGAATCACGATAGGAAGACAAATATTGATGTTAATTGACAGAGCGTTTTTAGGAGCGCTGTCCCCCAATAGGTTCCCATTAACCCTCGTTTGCATAGATTATTCAGCAACAATTAAGAATTAAGATGATCGCTTACCTGGCCTCATCACTTGCTGCTGCTGCTGTTTGTGTGTGTGTGTGTGTGTGTGTGTGTGTGTGTGTGTGTGTGTGTGTTTATTTGTGGCTGTCTTTGTCTGTGTGTGTGAGGTGTAAAATAAAACCGTGCAAGCTGTCAAATTACTGCAATAGAGACAGGTTGCACTTTGAGCCAAAACACTGAAAATGTGTTACCTACCACACACACTCACACAGAAGTGAGTACAGCAAGGGGAGAGGGTGTGAAGGAGCAGAGAAGTGTGTGTGTCTGTGTGTTGATGTGTGTGAAATCTGATAAGCCCATTGGTCATTGTCAGGCAGGGTTTTGGGGAGGCAAATGTACAACTCAGCACTTTAGTCTTATGAAAAGGACATCAAATCCCTGACACTGGCAACCTTGCACAGCCCACCTCTCTGATCTGGTAACCCCATGAAGCTCACCTATTGATTTGAATGCTCAGGCATATTTAAAAGATCACACACTGGATGAGAAAAACTGATTTTGTATGTTGAAATTGTTGATTCTAGGTAATGAAACTACTGTCAAAGAATGAATGTGAGCAGTATTAGCATGCCATGTGGCACATGTCACGTCACGTCTGAAGAATCAAATCAAATCAAATTTATTTGTATAGCCCAATATCACAAATTATACATTTGTCTCAGTGTGCTTTACAGACTGTACAGGTTATGACACCCTCTGTCCTTAGACCCTCGCATCGCACAAGGAAACATTTCCTAAAAGAAACCCCATAATTAAAAGGGGAAAAATGGAAGAAACCTCAGGGAGAGCAACTGAGGAGGGATCCCTCTTACAGGACGGACAGACGTGCAATAGATGTCGTGTGTACAGGATAAACAACATAGTACAAATACAACATTTGACAGAAATGATGTTGTGTTGAAAAAAGAGAAAGTATGGATGAATCCAGGAAAATGTCAAAAAGGCTTCCCGGTGTCCAGCAGGACCAGGGCATCAGGCGCAGCCACGATTCCTGATCCTGACGTAAACTTTATCAGTGGCAACCTGCCACATGAGAGACAGAAACTCCGGGGATGATGCCCCGGATAATGAGTTAGTAACATACATTTACATAAATGCATACAGATAGAGAGGGAGAAGAAGAGAAGGAGGGGAGGAGAGAGGAAGAGAAGGAAGAGAGCAGGGAGGTGTCCCCCGGCAGTCTAAACCTATAGCAGCATAACTAGGGGCTGATCCAGGGCAAACCTGAGCCAGCCCTAACTATAAGCTTTATCAAAAAGGAAAGTCTTTAGCCTACTCTTAAATGTGGAGAGTGTGTCTGCCTCCCGAACACAAACTGGAAGCTGGTTCCACTGGAGAGGAGCTTGATAGCTGAAGGCTCTGGCTCCCATTGTACTCTTAAAGACTCTAGGAAACACCAGTAACCCTGCAGTCTGGGAGCGTAATGCTCTAGTTGGTTTATAAGGTACTATGAGATCTTTAAGATATGCTGGAGCCTGACCATTAATTGCTTTGTAAGTCAGGAGAAGGATTTTAAATTCTATTCTGTATTTTACCGGGAGCCCGTGCAAAGCAGCTAATACAGGAGTAATATGATCCCGTTTCCTTGTTCTTGTCAATACACGCGCCGCTGCATTTTGGATCAACTGAAGAGTCTTAAGCAACTTTTTGGGACAACCTGATAACAATGAGTTGCAGTAATCCAGCCTTGAAGTAACAAATGCATGGACTAGTTTTTCTGCATCATTTTGAGACAGGATGTGTCTTATTTTTGCAATGTTATGTAGATGAAAGAAGGCAGTCCTTGAGATTTGTTTTATGTGGAAGTTAAACAACAGATCTTGATCAAAGATGACGCAAAGATTCCTTACAGTGGTGCTGGAGGTCAAATTAATGCCATCCAGAGCTTCTATGTCATTAGAAAATGCGTATAGGAGACGTTTAGGGCCAAGTATAATAACTTCAGTTTTGTCTGTGTTTAACATCAAAAAGTTGCTAGACATCCAAGTTTTTATGTCCTTAAGGCATGCTCGAAGTTTAGCCAATTGATTGGTTTAATCTGGTTTAATTGATAGATATAATTGGGTATCATCAAGTGGTTCCTTATAATATTGCCCAAAGGAAGCATATATAAGGTGAATAGAATCGGTCCAAGTACAGAACCCTGCGGAACTCCAAGACTGACTTTGGCTGTCATGGAGGATTTATCGTTAACAAGTACAAATTGAGATCGCTCAGATAAATAGGACTTGAACCAGCTTAGTGCGGTTCCTTTTATGCCAACACAATGTTCCAGTCTCTGTAGTAGAATGTCATGATCAACAGTTTCGAAAGCAGCACTGAGGTCTAACAAGACAAGAACAGAGACAAGTCCTTTGTCTGATGCCAATAGAAGGTCATTGGTAACTTTCATCAGTGCCGTCTCTGTGCTATGATGAACTCTAAATCCAGATTGAAAAACCTCAAATAAACTATTTTTATTATGTAAAAAATCACATAACTGTTTTGCAACTGCTTTCTCAAGGATATTAGCAAGAAAGGGTAGGTTAGATATTGGCCTATAGTTGGCTAAAACCTCTGGATCAAGACTAGGCTTTTTAAGAAGTGGTTTTATTACAGCTACTTTAAAGGATTGTGGTACGTAGCCAGATAATAGAGACAGGTTGATTATATTTAATAACAAGGTGTTAATAACGGGTAAAACTTCTTTAAACAGTTTAGTTGGAATCGGGTCTAAAAGACAGGTTGATGGCTTAGACGATGAGATTGTTGAAGTTAGTTGGTTAAGGTTGATTGGAGTAAAACAGTCTTGATATATTTCAGGAGTTACAGATGTTTTTAAAATTCCGGAGGTTGAAGTTAAGTCATTACCAATTGAGGTCAGGAGGAGATTAATTTTGTCTCTAACAATTATAATTTTATCGTTAAAGAAGCTCATGAAGTCACTACTGAAAGATATAGGAATAGAAGGCTCTGTAGAGCTGTGACTCTCTGTCAGCCTGGCTACAGTGCTGAAAAGAAACCTGGGGTTGTTCTTATTTTCTTCTATTAAGAAAGAGTAATAAGCTGCTCTGGCATTACGGAGAGCCTTCTTATACGTTTTAAGATGATCTAACCAGACTAAACGAGATTCTTCCAATTTAGTGGAACGCCATTTACTTTCAAGATTTCTCAACTTTTGTTTTAGTTTGCTGATTTGTAAATTAAGCCATGGAGCTTTCTTTTTCTGTTTTATGATCTTCTTCTTTAGAGGAGCGACAGAGTCAAGTGTTAGTCGCAGTGAGGCTGCAGCGCTATCAACAAGATGATTCATTTGGGAGGGACTAAGGTTAGCATTGGAGTCCTCCATTATATTGATATTGAGTCCTGGTATTGAATTGAAGAACTGTCCTCACTGCACTTTTTGAGTCGAAACACGTTGGTCATGATATTTTTACTAACAAATCAGTGTGCCTCGGATGCTTATCAGATTGTTTTAATGTTTTATTCTTATCGTCAAAGAATATTGGACTAATGATCTAAGTTATTTCAATTCCTCCCCAGGAAAAAAAACCCAGAAAATGTTAACCTCATTGAGATGTTAAAGACAGAGTCAGGGGATCACCAGAGTCTCAGGTTCATGTGTGTCTGTACAAAATGTCATGGCAATTTGTCAAAATGTTGTTGAGCTATTTCAGTGTGGACCAAAGTCCTGGACTGGCTGAGCGACAGTATCATGCCTGGGGCCATGCCGCGAACATGACATAAAATAAGTGAAGATCTTGAGAAAACACAACGAGAATCAAGAGAGGATTGCAAGCATGTTAAAAGCAAAGAGTTCACTTGAGAGTGGCACAAATGTTCCAGAAGCTGTCAGTGTGCCAGAGGGCTGATTAGTGATTGTGGAGCTGGATAAACTCCAGAAGAAGTGTGTGAATATTCTCTAGCGGGGTTCTGACAGACTTATAGAGGTGTGGAGATCTTCCCCAGAGGGCTGTGCACTGTAATCCCACACTGTTATACAGGAGTGCAACCTAAACACACACTTTCACACAGACGCAGTCCCATTGTTCTTGTTGTTGCCACGGTGAACTCTTCACAGGATCTCTGCCATCCAGGACCTGTCAGCACACAAACAGCAGGAACACTAGTGAGATGAGTCAATCCAAAGTTTGCTTCATTTATATGTAGTTATTGACAAAATAACTGGTTGAATAAAAGCAAAAAATAACTATACCATGTCATTGTGTGTTGGTGTGTGTGTGTGTGTGTGTGTGTGTTGGTGTGTGTGTGTTGGTGTGTTGGTGTGTGTGTGTGTGTGTGTGTGTGTGTGTGTGTGTGTGTGTGTGTGTGTGTCATTGTGTGTTGGTGTGTTGGTGTGTGTGTGTGTGTGTGTGTCTTCTGTATCATTAAAAAACAGTGTGATTAAGATCCCTTGGGTGAAAAGTTCACAATCGCACACTCGCACATACACACACGCACACACATGCGTCCTCCAGCAGTGAGCGAGGCCACTCAGAGCTATTTTCATTAATTCCATGTCATTAATGAGCGAGAAAACGAAATGGAGAGGGGAAATATGGCTATCAATCGCTGGTGTTGTTGGCAGGTATATAATGAAGTATCAGAGTCCAATTGAATTGGCCCTAATTACAGCAGCCTCCAGATATTGCTTCATCTGTACAAGTCCTATCAATGTGTAATCTATGTGTGCACGCATTATATGTAAGATTGCAAATGGCAGTTTTAATACAAACACACATATAGATGCACTGACTCAAACAGGCATTGGCTTTTGCGCATTGCACACACACAAGCACACACACACACTCACACACATACAAACACACACTCAGATGTGCTCTGTCATGCTTTGCTAACCAGTGGGTGGTCCGTGCCCTGCGTCTCCCCATACTAAATTAGTGGAGCAGCACTTGAGGGGAAATCCGATTATATTAAGTGAATTAATCTGATAATATTAGGCCACCGCTTCACTGGTGATCTATCGCTTAAACAGCAATCAGATCAGACAATAGTACACTACAGAGAGAGATGGTGTGTGTCAGTGTGTGTGTATTGCATAAAGATACAGACTCTTATTATGTTTAGTCACTAATGTTACTTAAAAAGTGAATGAATCTGCCAGCACAGTCAAATAATTGCCTAATAATAGCTGCTCTTTACCAATTTCTAAGAGATTGTTTCTCAGATTTCCTTGAATCACTTTCAGATTGTTGGTAGAAATATATGCATCACCTTGGATCTATCATCTCAAAATGTACTAAGTGCTAGAAAACAAAAAGAAAATAATGTCTCATGCCCTCTTTTATATTCTCCTCCCTTATCTTCACAGCAAATGATTCCCTCCCTGCAGAGGGAACTGTGGCAATGTAAAGAACAGAACATGTGTGATGATGTAAAGGTTTAATTTCCTCACTAGAGGGACTGTATTGATAAATAGATCGACCCTCATAATTGGGCATAGGTATAGCAGGCATTTAAAGTTTAAAGGCAGGGAACTGGCTATGGGGCTTTAACACACAAGATGTTGATAATTTGCCAAAAGTGTTGCGTGGTTGTTTTAATTAATTTGGAGGAGCTCTGACACTATCTTGAAGCAAAAGTAATTGAACAAATGTATTTGCTTCTTAGAAATGCTGTAAATTGACAACAATCTATCCAACAGACTGGAATAGGACAATACACAGTACCCTAACCCAAAAGAAAAAGAAAAGTTTGATTATTCAACACATGATAATTGTTGAGGCATAGTGTGTGCTGCTGTTGAATTATATCATATAACCCTGAAAACTGTTTCTATAATATTAGGTGCTTGTAAAATCATTGTATTGACTGAAGAACAAAAACAAGGTAAAAGGGAGCTTTGTGATAGAGCGTGGGCGAGATCAAGAGTGGACCTTGGTTGGCCATTTAACAGATGGACAGAATTGCAGGATTTGAGAGGTTTCAAAACCTTTTGGCCCTCTTCCTCCTATAGTGATTTATAATATGTGTACTTTATTTATGAAACACATCACAAGGTGTGGTTTTTCATTATTTTACGAATTTACCCTTGTTGCTAAAACAAAGCTAGCGAACGCTTCAGCTAACGTTAGTTGAATGTAGCTAATGTAAGCACCGCAGAGCTTTCTGTGATTATGACTACGAGGACCAACATGCACCAGGCAAACTAGTTTGTATCCTGCAAACAAACAAGGCGGTGGTGCTCATGGGAAATGTAGTCTTCATTCCAGGACAACACTAATGCTTTTATATCCACAGGGGCAGCAACAATCTACACCACATGAATGTTCCTTGTATCTGCTTTAAGAGAAAAATACAACACATATGCAATATTTTGAAAATAAACACAAATCAATTGAACAAGAGCAAATCAAAAAACAGATTCACTATTTGACCCATACAGTCCATAAAGAAGTACACTGCAAATAGCCAGAGACACTACAAGTCAAATGTAACATAGTGGACACGTGGGAAACTAAGCACTGAATAAACAGTTTATTTGAGTTTTTCTGTGATTACTGGATGTATTGGCTATCACCTATTATAACCCAACAAGTTCATTTGATTGTAATGTTCCCTTGATAAATCAAATCAAATGTATTTATACAGCCCAATATCACAAATTACACATTTGTCTTAGTGTGCTTTACAGACTGTACAGCATATGACAATCTGTCCTAGACCCTCACACCGCACAAGGAAAAACTTCCTAAAAGAAACCAACAATTAAAGGGGGAAATATGGAACAAACCTCAGGGAGAGACTGAGGAGGGATCCCTCTCCCAGGACGGACACACGTGCAGAGATATCATGTGTTAAGAATAAATAACAGTAAAAATACAACATGATGTGATCAAATGAGATAAGATAAGATATTTCTATTGTGTGATACATTTGGTCCATTTTTCTGTAGTTTCTAAAAATATTTGTATTATTAAATCCTGTAAATACAATAACTGAAGACATGACGATATAATTTATATTACAGTGGCATAGCACAGTAAAAATGGAGGATGCTTAGTCAGTCAGACTAAGAATAAAGAAAAACGAGATTATTAACAAGATTTTGAGTAAGTGATAGAATAAAGAGAGTTACAAAAATATAGTGAAAGAGAAGGGAGTTAAAGGTCTTCCTCCTCATTTCATGCTGGATAACTGCTGCCCTTATTTTATAGATCCAAAAGCTTTCAAATGGGTTTTTGTTCTCACACCTTTCTAATGGAAGGCGGACTGTGATCAATATCCACGGCTTGAAGGAGTGAGTGATTGCAATTATGCATCAATATGTCAGGCCAATAAAATTATTAAATTGGGTAGGGCGTGTTTGGTTGGTACCAATTCCAATTCCCATCCTGTAACCGTAGCTGAGCATGATGAACTTGTCCACACGGTGCTGCAATTTAATTGTTGCGGTTCCAAAACCCTGACAACATGAACAGCTGAATTTAAACAGCTGTGCAGATCTATGGGGTATTTTGTTATGCTATGGTGCTCTTACCTGACTGCTGGCTATCATTTGTCAGCATGTGAGTCATAGAACCTTTTCTTTTGTGGTTGTTTCCTTTGCCTCAAAAGTCCTTCAGAAAGGGACCGAGATCTGCATTTTCAGGTGTACCACATATCAAATAGATCTATTTTCTCTGTTTCTCCCTCCATTCCTGACATGTTCCTCGCTTAGTGTTAAGACAGTGTCTGTGTCTGTTACGCCATAAAATCCCTCTTTTGATTCCCACTCCAACCCTGTTACCTTTCTGTACCTCCTCACATATTTCCATTCTCATGGCTACGTTTTAATCCTCTTCTCAATTTCCATACTGTGTCAATCTTCCCAGCACTGCAGTCTCCTCCTTCTGTTCTCCACCTAGTGGCTGCTACCAGTGATATGAGGAACATGTTATCACTCCTCTAAAGTGCACTCTGGTTCACTCTTCTTTTCCATGTTGTGTCAGATGAATTATACATGTGATTTATAGCATAGAGAGATATGCTCTTTCAACTACTGGATATCTGTCTGTTGATCTCTTTCTCTTGCCATGTATATATATATTCATTGCCTTTCTTGGTTTCTCCAGTTTATTCTCTCTCATGTCATGTGCTGCACTTCTCTATATGAAACCTCTCATGCTTTTTCAGATGTATCAATGTACAGTATAAGGGCATGATATGAATTTCAACCAGTGCACTATTGTACCACAACGACCCCCAGTGACAAAACTCAGTGGATTTTCATCTGGCACTGCAAACTCACTGTCCTTTCAAATAGTCTGGGTTTTTAGAAGCATATACAAAACATTTTTCTTTACATATTTTTTAATATTTATATCGCACACACCAATAACGACACGGACTGACGACAAAACAACAATGGCAGTTCCTAAAGAGGTTACAGAACAGCAATGCAATATCATCAGTTATATCATAACTGGAGACTATTTCTTAATTGAAGAAGAACAAAGAACTACACTGTAAGCTTTTCTCAGTGGAAAATATGTTTTCGCTTTTCTCTTGACTGGCTTCAGCAAGAGTTTGATTAACAGCTGGTTCATCCAATCACCTGCCAAGTACTTCTTAACATTGCCTGCCTTTTTCCAAACTGTTTTCAATGACGGCTTCTCAAATAGTTATTTGTAACAAACCATCTGGCGCATCAGGTTACCATGCCACATAAAGCATGTTTGACAATTGGAGCAGGTTGACAACAGGCAACTTCTCCTTCGAATCACACACACGCAAAACAAAAAAAAGCATCTTCAAATCAAATCAAATCAAATTTATTTGTATAGCCCAATATCACAAATTATACATTTGTCTCAGTGTGCTTTACAGACTGTACAGGTTACGACACCCTCTGTTCTTAGACCCTCGGATCGCACAAGGAAAAACTTCCTAAAAGAAACCCCACAATTAAAGGGGGAAAAATGGAAGAAACCTCAGGTAGAGCAACTGAGGAGGGATCCCTCTCCCAGGACGGACAGACGTTTAATAGATGTCATATGTACTGGATTAACAACATAGTACAAATACAACATTTGACAGAGAGTTGAAAAAGCGAAAGTTTGGATGAATCCAGGAAAATGTCAAAAAGGCTTCCCGGTGTCCAGCAGGACCAGGGCAGCAGGCGCAGCCACGATTCCTGATCCTGACGTAAACTTTATCAGTGGCAACCTGCCACATGAGAGACAGAAACTCCAGGGATGATGCACCGGATGATGAGTTAGTAACATACATTTACATAAATGCATACAGATAGAGAGGGAGAAGAAGAGAGGGAGGGGAGGCGAGAGGAAGAGAAGGAAGAGAGCAGGGAGGTGTCCCCCGGCAGTCTAAGCCTATAGAAGCATAACTAGGGGCTGATCCAGGGCAAACCTGAGCCAGCCCTAACTATAAGCTTTATCAAAAAGGAAAGTCTTTAGCCTACTGTTAAATGTGGAGAGTGTGTCTGCCTCCCGAACACAAACTGGAAGCTAGTTCTACTGGAGAGGAGCTTGATAGCTGAAGGCTCTGGCTCCCATTGTACTCTTAGAGACTCTAGGAACCACAAGTAACCCTGCAGTCTGGGAGCGCAATGCTCTAGTTGGTTTATAAGGTACTATGATATCTTTAAGATATGCTGGAGCCTGATCATTAATTGCTTTGTAAATCAGGAGAAGGATTTTGAATTCTATTCTGTATTTTACCGGGAGCCAGTGCAGAGCAGCTAATACAGGAGTAATATGATCCCGTTTCCTTGTTCTTGTCAATACACGTGCCGCTGCATTTTGGATCAACTGAAGAGTCTTAAGCGACTTGTTGGGACAATCTGATAACAATGAGTTGCAGTAATCCAGCCTTGAAATAACAAATGCATGGACTAGTTTTTCTGCATCATTTTGAGACAGGATGTGTCTTATTTTTGCAATGTTACGTAGATGAAAGAAGGCAGTCCTTGAGATTTGTTTTATGTGGGAGTTAAATGACAGATCTTGATCAAAGATGACTCCAAGATTCCTTACAGTGGTGCTGGAGACCAAATTAATGCCATCCAGAGCTTCTATGTCATTAGAAAATGCGTTTTGGAGGCGTTTAGGGCCAAGTATAATAACTTCATTTTTCATTCGTTTTGTCTGTGTTTAACGTCAAGAAGTTGGTAGACATCCAAGTTTTTATGTCCTTAAGGCATACTTGAAGTTTAGCTAATTGATTGTTTTCATCTGGTTTAATTGATAGATATAATTGGGTATCATCCGCATAGCAATGAAAGTTTATAGAGTGGTTCCTTATAATATTGCCCAAAGGAAGCATATATAAGGTGAATAGAATCGGTCCAAGTACAGAACCCTGCGGAACTCCAAGACTGACTTTGGCTGTCATGGAGGATTTATCGTTAACACATACAAATTGAGATCGCTCAGATAAATAGGACTTGAACCAGCTTAATGCGGTTGATTGTATGCCAACACAATGTTCCAGTCTCTGTAGTAGAATGTCATGATCAACAGTGTCGAAAGCAGCACTGAGATCTAACAAGACAAGAACAGAGACAAGTCCTTTGTCTGATGCCATTAGAAGGTCATTGGTAACTTTCACCAGTGCCGTCTCTGTGCTATGATGAACTCTAAATCCAGATTGAAAAACCTCAAATAAACTATTATTATTATTATTATTATTATTTTGTAAAAAATCACATAACTGTTTTGCAACTGCTTTCTCAAGGATTTTAACAAGAAAGGGTAGGTTAGATATCGGCCTATAGTTGGCTAAAACCTCTGGATCAAGACTAGGCTTTTTAAGAAGTGGTTTTATTACAGCTACTTTAAAGGATTGTGGTACGTAGCCAGATAATAGAGACGGGTTGATCATATTTAATAACAAGGTGTTAATTAAGGGTAAAACTTCTTTGAACAGTTTAGTTGGAATCGGGTCTAAAAGACAGGTTGATGGCTTAGACGATGAGATTTTTGAAGTTAGTTGGTTAAGGTTGATTGGAGTAAAACAGTCTTGATATATTTCAGGAGTTACAGATGTTTTTAAAATTCCGGAGGTTGAAGTTAAGTCATTACCAATTGAGGTCAGCAGGAGATTAATTTTGTCTCTAATAAATATAATTTTATCGTTAAAGAAGCTCATGAAGTCGTCACTACTGAGAGATATAGGAATAGAAGGCTCTGTAGAGCTGTGGCTCTCTGTCAGCCTGGCTACAGTGCTGAAAAGAAACCTGGAGTTATTCTTATTTTTCTTCTATTAAGGAAGAGTAATAAGCTGCTTTGGCATTACGGAGAGCCTTCTTATACATTTTAAGATGATCTAACCAGACTAAACGAGATTCTTCCAATTTAGTGGAACGCCATTTACTTTCAAGATTTCTCAATTTTTGTTTTAATTTGCGGATTTGTAAATTAAGCCATGGAGCTTTCTTTTTCTGTTTTATGATCTTCTTCTGTAGAGGAGCGACAAAGTCGAGTGTTATTTGCAGTGAGGCTGCAGCGCAATCAACAAGATGATTAATTTGGGACGGACTAAAGTTAGCATTGAAACCGAATTGAATCTAATACATTTAATTTTTCGATTTAGTTGCATTTTTGCAGTGGTGGTGTTTATTTTAATTAAGTTTTCATGTATAACTCCTCTTCTGTTGACCATAGAATTGATTAATTTCAGTGGTCGTGGGGCAGACACAGTCACTATGGGGATTTGAGTGGGTGACTGCTCGGAAAGAAGCACAGAGAAGTGTTTAAGACTGCAACTCTTTCTCCTGGTCTCAACTCTGGGTTGTCATGGATTAGGTCCACTAATAGACTTTGTAATATTATTGGATATGAGATCTGCTCCAGCCAAAGTAAGATGGATGCCGTCACTCCTAATCAGACCAGGTTTTCCCCAGAAAGTCCGCCAATTGTCTACGAAGCCCACATCATTATCTGGTCACCACCATGAGAGCCAGCGACGGAATGATGACATGCGGCTAAACATGTCATCATTCAAAAGATTTGGCAGAGGACCAGAGAAAACTACGGAGTCCGACATTGTTTTGGCAAATGTACACACCGACTCCACATTAACACACTGATTGACCACAATCGCGTGTCATTACCGCCAACGTGAATAACAATCTTACTGTATTTACATTTAGCCTTAGCCAGCAGTTTCAAATGTGCTTCTATGTCGCCCGCTCTGGCCCCAGGAATGCACGTGACTATCGTCGCTGGTGTCTCAAAATGAACGTATCTCAAAATTGAGCTACCGATAACCAGAGTTGGCTTCTCAGCTGGTGTGTCACTGAGTGGGGAGAATCTCTTAGAAACAGCAAGCAGTTGGTGGTGAACCGTGGGCTTCTGATAACACTTCTTTCGGACAGTCACCCAGTCTCCCGGCTGCTCGGGCCCCGCTCGGGGACAGCTAACAGGAGATACCACTGGTCGGCCCGCACCAGCTATAGGGGGCTTGCTAACAGCTACATTTGCTAACCGCTGACTAACCATGGTGCGGAGCCGCTCATCTATCCCTCTAAAACTCGCCTCCAACCCTGCGTATAAACTACATTTAATACACGTACCATTATCACTGAAGGAGGCAGAGCAATAGCTAAACATGAAACACACCAAGCAGGAGAGAGCATAACAGGAAGAGGAAGATGCCATCGCTAGCTAACGTTAGCAGAGCCGAAAGGAGCGTAAATAATTGAGGCTTTAGCTAAGAGAAGGAGGATAAGGAGAGAGTTGTAAGTGCTTAGGAAGTACAAGTATAGGTTTAGATAGATGACAGGTAATTAGCCGATGTGATCAAGAATATAACAACATTAACTGGGTCAAGCTGGAGCTGTCGAAGTATGCTACCAGCAACACAGAAACATTAACAACCGGAAATGACGCGCTTACCGTAAACACGCTAGCAGTTAGACATTCTTCTTGGAGAACCACTCCATTTTTAAACTGTAGTTACTTTTACCAGTGGTTTGGTAACAATATCCACCTGGTGGGCACCGAGGAGTTCAGGATTTTCCATCAAAAGGCAGAATAGCACTTAGCAAATAGCCAATCAAATTGCAGTCGGGCGATAAGCGATTAAACCCACTTAGCATCCAATTGTTGCCATCGCTTTTATTGCATTACAACATCTTTGTTAAACTATTCTATCCAGTCACTATAGTTAAATCGTAAAATAATGATGAATAACAGCAGCAACCAAGGATATTTATGTCATGCATTAATCCAGAATTTTATCCATTTCTAAGTTACTCAGTCCTAAATGACCTGTCTGTGTGGCATATACTGGACCATACAGTATACCTGTCAACCCTCCCGTTTTTCCCGGGATTATCCCGTATTTGTCCTTACATCCCGATGTCCTCCTGTTTAAATATTTTCCCGTAATTATCCCATATTTTTAACGTTTCAAAAATAAAAATAGGCCTAATTTAAAAAAGTGTACAGTGGTAAATTGTCCTCCGGTAGATCAGGTGGCAGTATTATGTTTAACTTTAGCTGAAAAACGAAGGAGAAAACAGGAACAATAACACAGAAGAAGAAGAAACAATATGGATGAGAGTCACAGTGAACGGGAGATAGATGGAGACGCAGTTGTACCTGCCAAAAAAGTTTAAACTATATGCAAGTAACTAACTAAATGAGAGGAGACCTTCCCTTATTTAAAAAAAAGCAGAGTCGGGCAAACTAATGCTTTTTGTAAAGTGTGCCATTCAGATGTTAGCTTTGCACACGGCGGAATAAGCGTCCAAGCACAAGCACGCCCAAGAGGCGTCAATTACTTAATTTGTGACAAGAACTGTTTCGGAGACAGACCAAGTGACCAAAGCTGAGGTAAAGATGTCAATGCTCTGCGCCAAAAATAATGTAGCCTTCAGCTAGCCTTGAGGCAGGCATAGTCTGCAAACTATGTTTACAACAAGTCCCTTGCAGATACTAGGGACTCCCACACTGAATAAAATGTATATATGCAATTAAAATACATACATCTTATAAACATATCTGTACAAGTAATACATACTTTAGATAAACATGTATTTCCTGAATGTATATACCCGTCCCTTATGTGTTTACATTTACATTATATGGGTAGGGGCTGGGTGAAAATTTCCCTTATTTTGAAATTCCAATGTTGAAAGGTATGCCATACAGTCCAGTGAGTCGCCAATATTTAACTCTTCTCATGATAAAACAAGACAACAGTACGGTTTGGATTAAGGGTGGGGTTATGCTTGAAAATAAGTAGTAGGTGTTTCTGAATACATTCCAAGGGAAGTGTTTATATGTGAACTGACACAACTTTACAACAAAAAGGCCAGAAGTCATGGACGATATTGTTTAAATGTAAGTACAACGGTGCACATTTTCAAACTGTTTCTCCTGAATTCTTTCATAGTGTTTCACTTGGTTGCTCACATGAAAAGTGCCACAAATAGTTGTAGAACATATAAAACCTTGAGAAGTTCAAACACTGCACACCTGGCCAATCACTGGCTATATATAAATGTCAGATTGTTGGTTCTGGAAAGTTAATGAAATGGTCAGACAGCTCCAGCAGGGTTTTCAAAGCTATACTACCATCTGACCAGCACTTCTAACAGAGAATACTGGCACCTTAACCTCGATGCTAATCCTACCCCTGCTCTTATCAACATTGAGCAAAGTGAGCCTTAATCAAATGCGTCCCCAGAGTTCTCCTAATGTTGATTTGATCTCTATTTAAGGCTGACCGGGCTTCATCCATGACCTCCCACCCCAAAAACATCCATTTCTTTTCAGCCCTGAGTCAGAAGTCATGACCTCAGGTCATGGGAAGGGGTGGAGGTGTGTCGTGATGGAGGCAGGATTAAAAGTCACAATGGCGGGGAGATCAACAAGGCACTCAAGGATTAAATCAAGCCTTTTTTTCTTCATAGTAGTGAATTATTAGTATGGAGAAAAGAGTGAGTGAGAGCTGGGATATAGTTTTTTAAGGATTAAACATGAAAGAGTTTTTATTGTCGACTTTAACCACATATCTCAATGTTTACACCTGTCTCTTTTCAGAAACATTCTTTTTTTCATCTGACATCTCCTCTTTGAATATACCCCTCCATATCTCTCTCTTCTGTTTCTCTTACCATAACAATCGATTAAACCAACATGATATTATGCTACTGTTGGAGTGTGCGTAAGAGCGTGCATCCTGACATTGTGTCATAATCGGCGCAAAATTGATTCATGACTCCTTTTCTAGCTGTCTAAATGGTGGCTGATTGATGGAACAGTCACATACTCACACACACACATCTTTTTATTGTACTACACTGCCTGTGTGTGTTCTGGAGCATACACATTTTTCCGTTCTCGTCTTGACATGTAAGAGATGTCTGTTTTGGTGAAACAGATGCAAACACACATTGGTCACAGTGCGTCCTTTTTACAGAATAATAGTATCCAGATATTAGCACTAATAGCCTAAAAATACATGTACCACTAGTAGTTATGGATGTGGTAGAGGTAGTAGTTATTTTAAAAGTCTTTACTTTACACGCTAGGAAAGACAAATAAATATGTAAGTATAGAGCAGTATAACTACAAAGATTTTATGAAAAACTAGCTTAGTAAAAACAGTCCTCTACCTTTTTCAAACTCTTCTTTATCTTTTATCTTTTTTACACTCCGCTCTCACGTTTTCCCTCTGTTAGGCTCAAACATGACCATCATCCCTAGCCTCCGTGTGTGTGTGTGTGTGTGTGTGTGTGTGTGTGTGTGTGTGTGTGTGTGAAGCCCTGGTTCCAGTCCATCCATTACCAGTGCTAGCAGCAGTGTGTGCATCTCAATCGTAATAGATATCTTGGCCAGTGCCTAAGATGTATGTCACCCCCACTATGAAGGGATTACAACGTGATGGAGTCAGAGAGTTAGAGAGGGAGGGAGGGGAGGACGAGGTGTCGTGAAAGGCATCTGATATCTAATAATCCTGATATCTAAGATCTGAAAACCTGGTTCATATGAAACCAGATTCACTGTTAATATTATACCAGTCGAGTCAAATTAGAAACATGCTTACAGCACAATTTTACTTTAAAAGGACTATAAAGTAACTGTCCATCCATCCATCGTCTACCGCTTATCCAGGATCGGGTCGCAGGGGCAGCAGCTCCAGTAAGGAACCCCAATCTTCCCTTCTCCGGGCCACATCCTCCAGCTCCGACTGGAGGATCCTGAGGCATTCCTAGGCCAGTGAGGAGATATAATCTCTCCACCGAGTCCTGGGTCTTCCCCGGGATCTCCTGCCAGCTGGACGTGCCTGGAACACCTCCCTAGGGAGGCGCCCAGGTGGCATCCTTACTAGATGCCCGAACCACCTCAACTGGCTCCTTTCAACGTAAAGGAGATGCGGCTCTACTCCGAGTCTCTCACGGATGGCTGAGCTTCTCACCCTATCTCTAAGGGAGACGCCAGCCACCCGTCTGAGAAAACCCATTTCGACTGCTTGTACCCGTGATCTCGTTCTTTCGGTCATGACCCAGCCTTCATGACCATAGGTGAGGGTAGGAACGAAGATCGACCGGTAGATTGAGAGCTTTGCCTTCTGGCTCAGCTCTCTTTTCGTCACAACGGTGCGGTAAAGTGACTGTAGTACCGCCCCCGCTTTGGGCGTACAGGGATTGGATGGCCTTCAGAAGTTACCCCCTCACCCCATACTCCCGCAGCACCTCCCACAGTATCACCCGGGGGACCCAGTCATACGCCTTCTCCAGATCCACAAAACACACACAAAACATGGATGGGCGTACTCCCAGTCCCCCTCCAGGATCCTTGCGAGAGTAAAGAGTTGGTCTGTTGTTCCACGACCAGGACGGAATCCGCATTGTTCCTCTTCAATCAGAGGTTCGACTACCGGCCGAACCCTCCTTTCCAGTACCTTGGAGTAGACTTTACCAGGGAGGCTGAGAAGTGTGATACCCCTGTAGTTGGCACACACTCTCCACGGTGTTCGAGGGTTACCGCCCCTTGAGTCACCTAAGACCTTGAGACCACAGCTCATCACCGCAGCTTCAGCAATAGAGGTTTTGAACATCGCCCGCTCAGGTTCAATGCCCCCAACCTCCACAAGGATGTCTGAAAAGCTCCGCCGGAGGTGTGTGGCATCCCCAGGACAGGGGTTTGGGTTTACCAGGTCTGTCCAGAGTCTTCCCCCACCCCTTGACCCAACTCACCACCAGATGGTGATCAGTCGACAGCTCTGCCCCTCTCTTCACCCGAGTGTCCAAAACATGCGGCCTCAGATGATACAATTACAAAATCGATCATTGACCTTTGGCCTAGGGTGCTCTGGTACCACGTGCACTTATGAGCATCCTCATGTTCGAACATGGTGTTTGTTATGGCCATTCCATGACTAGCACAGAAGTCCAACAACAAACGACCGTTCGGGTTTAGATTAGGGAGGCCCTTCCTCCCAATCACGCCTCTCCAGGTGTCTCCATCGTTTCCCACATGTGCGTTGAAGTCTCCCAGCAAGACTACGGAGTCCCCTACTGGAGCCCCCTGCAGGGCTCCATTCAGGGTCTCCAAGAAGGCCGAATACTCCGAACTGCGGTTCGGGGCATAGGCACAAACAACAGTCAGAGTTTTCCCCCCCATAGAGGTAAGCCCCACCAGATCGAACTGGTAGCGCTCCACCTCCCGCACTAGTTCTGGCTCCTTCCCCCACAGAGAGGTGACATTCCACGTCCCCAGAGCCAGCCTCTGCTGCCCGGGTCTGGTCCGTCGAGGTCCCTGACGATCACTGCCACCCGTGTGACAGCGCATTCGACCCCAGCAGTTTTTCCCATGAGTGGTGGGCCCACAGGATGGATTGATGGGAGGCACCACGTAGCTTCTTCGGGCTGTGCCTGACCGGGCTCCGTGGCAAACCCGGCCACCAGGCGATCGCTGTCGGGCCCTCCCTCTGGGCCTGGCTCCAAACGGGGGCCCCGGGCTTCCTCCGGGCAGGGTCTCTCCTTTCCCTTCCCTTTTTTTCATGAAGTCGTTTTGAACCATTCTTAGTCTGGCCCCTCGCCTGAGACCAATTTGCCTTGGGAGACCCTACCACAGCTCTTAGGTTCATAGGGATATACAAACCTCTCCACCACAATAAGGTGATGGTTCCCAGAGAGGATAAAGTAACTGTGTTACACTTAATTAAAACCATGTGTATATTTGCATGTCATGCAAAACACTTTCTGAGTGGCTGGAAGGTGTTGTTTTAAATCATACAGCTTACCTCACACATAGTTTGAGTCTGAGAGTTTTAGACACTGCTCTTTTTCTTCTTTGGATAAAGTGCTCCAATGTAATAAATAAAACATATTGTAATATGGTGAAACGCTACTGTTAATGTCCTGTCATTGCTTTCAGTTGTGATAAAGCTTATATTGCTAAGATCCCATTTAAGTTTCTTCTTACGCTTCATTTTACACTGGTACAGGGGAAAAGTACTTGAAGTAGACCTGAAGCTTGTGGGCCAAGAGGTAGGACTAGTTAAAGCAGCAGAGCTCACTCTGTGATACTTGCAGTTAACAGTAGCAGCATTGGTGGAGGGGAAAAATTGAGCATACAACATTAACAGACTTATGAGGCAGGCAACTTAAGTTGTGTAGGAGCACGACTTGAGCTCCCTGCATGTTATCTGGAGCCATTGCTAGGATTATTTATACCTTTAGTTGAGGGCGATGTAAAACTCCAGTCTGCAGAGAGGGGGGTTGGGTGGGTTGAATTGGTCATGAAATGGGGGGCTGGGCAGTCTTTAATTGTGCAATTGCTGTGAGTTTAGAGATGAACAGATGCCTCCCCTACATTCCATTTTATAACACCTCTATTTACTTTAATGGTCTCTTCTCAACATGTCCAAATCAATTACACGGTGTGGCCTGGTACAGCGGCCGCTGCATAATATGACTCTATGGAATCACACACACATGAAAACACATAGACACAGTTTTACAAGTACTTTGTTCTTTAAACAAAATAGCCAAAGTATGCAGTTGTGGATTTACTGTGTGTGTGCGTGCGTGCGTGCGTGCGTGTGTACGTGTGTATGTGCGTGTGTGTTTGTATAATCCCACATCTGCACTTTTCACTTAGATAGTAAAGTGAGGAAGCCAGCAGTATCCGGAGAATATATTATTCAGCTATCTTTTATTTACCTCATCGAGCATCTGGGTTCGTTCAGGCTGCCCAGCACTGATTGCTAAATACCTTTAAAGTTCCAACCCTTAATAAAAGCGATGATGCTCACACAGCATGACATATTCAGTACTTGTGGCTACAGCAGCACAGCGATTACAATAATTTGCATGTCTCATGCAGTATATTCATCTCGTCAGCATCGTCAATCTTGTTTAGAAGTTAAAATAAAGTTTGGTGGATGAGAACATTGCTTGTCCATCAACATGCAATTGTGATAACTGCCCCAGTAATGGAATTGGCAGTGATGAACCATAGTTAGATAAAATTAATGACGATCAAATAATGATTTTCTTTTGATAAATCTATTATTCATTCAAGGTGAAATGTTGCCCCCAATCAAGAGACCCAAACCCAACGATATTCGGTTTAGACCCCGATCACACTGTATTTTTTCAACAACACTCATCTAGACTCACTCTTTTTTGTTATTTTTGCATTTAGAAGAGTTGTGGATAGTAACTGGTATCTGCTACTTTTTTAGTACCATCTTAGTCGAGGTTCCAAGCGAACTGAGCCAATGCTAAAATACGGAGTTAAAACACTGCAGAACACTGATTGGTCGGAGAGAATAGTCGGCCGTAAAATAAAATAAATACGGACAGGTTTTGACTTTACAAAACACATGCCAACACTTAACACCAGGATTTATATTTCATGAAAAAAGATGCACAAATCATGGTGAAATACTTGCGTGTGTGTGTTTACAAGAATTAACAAGTTTATCATGTTTCTGGTAATGTTTGTTGTTGAACATTGTCTTTAGCATGCTACCATGTATGCTTGTCACTCTCTCTTCCTTTTATTATCTATCATCTCTATCTATCGTCTCTCTGTGTCTAGATATCACTCTTCTCCAGTCTCTTATACATTCAGCTGTGAATTCTTCACATGCCCCCTCTCCCTATCTCTATTACTACTAACCCCTCTATCTCTCCATCTCCTCCCCACGTAACCTTCATTTTCTCAGGCGTCACTTATGGCATGTCTTGCAGAAAATGTATTTGATTGCGCAGAGTGCTTGCCAGTCAATATTTCCAGCAAGAGAGGGAGAGAGCAGGATTGTGGGTAAGTTTCCAGACAGGTGCTTGGCCTTCGTACAGATTTCCCTCATTCCCTCCCACTCATCCATAAGTAAACATAAACCATGCAGTATTAGCTCTACAGAATAACATATAGCTCTGGGTAATGTTCTAATATCTATCATTTCTAATGGGTTCCTCTGCACTGAAGACCCAAACTGTACTGATTTGGTGTGTGCAACTATAGTATAGAATTGTTTTTATTATTTTAGACATTAGACATTTAATAGTAATGAAGCCCATATCTTATTTCCAAATAGTGAAAAATGTTCATAAAAAGTATATAATAATTTGAGTGACACAAAGTGTAAAAACATTATAACATCATAGTATTTGTGCAAATACACAGCAGTACTTTTCTTTGCTTTAAATGTATTGGCATGTTTACTTTCCTTTGGTTTATAAATAGAAGGAGAACTCATAGACATTATAATAATCCTGAGGTTGACACACACACACACACACACACACACACACACACACACACGCACACACACACACACGCACACACACACATACACGCAATTGCACAATAGACAGGGGGAGGGGGAGGAGTCAAGTCCTTCCTCAACAATCATTTCTTTGTGGAGCTGGCTTTGTGCATGGGGGCATTGTAATGTTGAAACAGTAAAGGGACAAACACAAACTGTCAACACAAAGGTGGACGCACACTCAAGTCTAAAATATCACTCTGTGCTAGACCATTAAGATGTGTCTTCATTGGAACTAAGGGTCTATCAGAAACAACAGCCCCAGTGCACTATGTGTCCACTTAACTATAATCTATAATAATATATAATATATTCGACAAGCAATTGTGATACATATGTGTTAATAGTCTAGAAGATGGGAGAAATGGGAAGTGAGAAGTGAGTGAAAGAATAAGAGACAGAGGCAGAATGAGAAAAGGAGTCAGGATGGATAGACTGGAAGGAGAGTAAAATATTGGGAGAAAAGAAAGACAGGGGTAATAAAAATATCACTGCATTGAGGAATGAGTCAAATATTCTAAAATACAGAGGTAAAATATGTTTAAACATGTAAAATTATGTGGGAAAGGGAGAGGGGGGGATACATAGAATAAAGGAAGAAAGCAAAACTAAAGTTAGGGGAAAAGGGAGAAAGGTAGAGAAAGCAAAAGGTATTGAGAGTGAGGAAAACAGAAAAAGAATGGTATAGATACTGTTGGGCAGCAAGAGATTGAGGAGAAACGAAAATGAAAAGAAAAGGAGAGAGGGAGAGAGAGATGGAACAGGAGATAAATGAGGTGACATGTGAGTGCTGATTTTAGATAAATGGCTCGTACTGGCATCGGACTTTACTACAACCCCTCTCCTCCCTCCTTCCTAGTGTTAGTGTGTTACTCCCCATGGCCCAGTGGTGACATGGCATTTAATAGACTCCCCGCTATGAAACAAACTACCTCAATTAATTCCTCCGACTCGGCCATGGCCTTTCTCTCACTCTCACACCCTCGGGTGTGTGTGAGTGTGTGATTTAAGCCATCTTTGGTCCAGTCTTTTTGTCTCCCCACTGGCTATATAAGCTGCATTAAAGAACAGAACTAGTGCTGCCTGCTCTAACATGATCTACTTTTATTCATTATCTCATTGGTTTCCATTTTAATAGATACATTTACCCCTGTGGTCCTTCTTATGAAACCCTTTGTCCACACTCTTTCTCTCTTCCACCTCAAGTATCAGATCCATGTTACGTGTGTATGTGTGTGTGTGTGTGTGTGAATACAGAGTGTTAAGTGCCAGTACCACTGTGTTTGGTATTTCATTACAGAGAATTATGAGAGCAATCTCCTCTTGCTTCCCATATCAGAACAACAGACCAGGCCAGATGTGTACAGAGACCAGTGAAAGTATTCATGCAAAAGCCACAATTTACAACAGTGATAGCAGAATACCATTATATCCACAGCGATGTGGACATAAAGAACACACAGATTGTTCTCAGAATGTGAACTGCTGTCTTCTGGTGAATGAGCCAAGAGGCACCATGGCAATGGTTACCATTTTAGAAATACTGAGGTTGTAGGCGTAACGTTCTTCTATGCAAGGCCAATCCTCTAACAATGTTAAATTTATTTAAACACAAACTTATTTTGTTTTATCTCCTTACATGATGGGATGGTCTAAATGCAGTTTTGAAGCCTACTCAGTAACTATGCCGAACACGTGACATTGCTACTGTCCTGAAGAGGAATCAGGGGTGGTTATGGCAGAGTGGTCTAGTGGTATGCCTTCCAAACAGAACACCAGATGGTTGTGAGTTCAATACCACCATTGTGCCCCTGAGCAAGGTACATAACCCTGTGCTTCTCCAGGGAGACTGTCCCTGCAGTTAGTCCACTGTAAGTAGCTCTGGATAAGAATGTCTGCTTAAAAACGTGTAATGTAAAAGAAGACCTTCCGTCTTTAAATCACCTTCATCATAAATCACTGGAGAGATTGAAAAAGGTTTTAGAATAAAATAAACAATTTTTTTGTATTATCAGCCTGTAAGTTTGAAATGATAGGTACGATATTTGAATCTTGTGTTATGTCATAAAATTCTGCTCTAGAACAGCTAACTTTGTGCTGATGTGAACATCTCCACTCATGTTTGATACCAAGACAGGCCAACAACACGTTGACCCTCCATAGGAAATGTGTCCTGCAGTATACCTAAGATCAGGGACATTTAATGGTTCAGAATTAGAATTGTAGAAATTAAGGCTGCATACAAAAATGATTAGTATACTGAATACAATCTAATGTTATACTCCTTATACTTTTGGCACCCAAATATTTTGACTGCCAGTCTGAAGTGTTCATTGTGCACAATTCATATTCAAAGTAAAAATCATTTAGTATGAGAATAAGGAGAAAGTGTCAAACAATGTGTCTCTTCCCAAATGCCAATGAACTAGAAGCTGGTATATAACGTTCACTGACACTTTAACTCTTCTTCTATCCACGTCTCCATATATTCTCTTAGCATGGCTGATGTGTAGACTGCTGCAGCTGTAAATCAGGCAGGTCCAGTTAGGCTGACTGGCAGTATTTCTCTCGCTCTCTCCATGCAGTGATGGCTTCATTAAGGGAAAACTGCCTGCCAGTGCTTGCCTCCGGCGCAAAGCGCTAATCACAAGGCTGACCTTGGTTTGATCCCGGACAGTGGACCACTCGCCATTAAGATGTGTGCGTATGTGTGTGTGTGTGTGTGTGTGTGTGTGTGTGTGTGTGTGCGTACGTGTGATTGGCTGGGTTGGGGGGTTCTGTCCGAGAGGTTTGGCTGGCATGTGTGTTGGAACTGAGATGAATAGTGTGTTGAGATGGCTGTCATACTGTTGGAGCCAGGTAGATTTCATGTGTTGTTGTTGTTGGACAATAGAAATATTAAACATGTTCTGTATATTTGCTAATTTTCTTAGCAACAGATATCTTCTATTCCCCCTGTTGTCACTCTTTCCCAATCCCAGCCTGTAATTGTAATTTAGCACATATGCATATGCACTTAATTATTTCTAATTATAACTATTGTGCAGGAATACATTTGTTCAAAATGAATGACAATATCTACGACGGCATATTAGGGCCAATAAAAGGTAGGTAATAAAATTAAAAAATACGGAGCCGGTGGAGGGGGGTAATATTTCGAGAAACAAATCATAAATTTAAGAGAACATTTTTTGGATATTCTGAGAGATAAAAATGGTAAATTCATGAGGAAAAAACGTGCAAATTTACAAGACTTCTTTTTTTCCTCCAGCCTCAAAGAAGAAGTCAAAGAACACATTTCCCTCACAATTTTGTTCATAAAGGACACAGGTGACATGAAATTATGTGAATATAATCCATTTAAATGTTATTTCATACACAGTATGTATTTTGTATATACACTTTGTTAACATCTTTTTGAAAACTGAACATAATAGTAATAATACATTTTATTTATAGAGCGCTTTTAAAATACGCTTTACATGTACATATAACATTAAAAATGACATTAAGAAAAACAGGACATTAACATTTAAAATATATAGAAGTAATTACACATTAAAAGCAGATCTGAAGAGGTGGGTTTTGATTTGAGATTTGAACATGGTGAGATCGGTACAGTCACCGATGTGTTTGGGGAGTGAGGGAGGGGGCGGCGCACCCCAGGTCCGGAGCTTGGTGCTTTGTGGCAGGGACAGGAGGTTGGCGTCGGAGGAACAGAGCGTGCGAGAGGGAGTGTGGTGATGGAGCAGGTCGGTGAGGTAGGAGGGGGCCTGGTTGTGGAGGGCTTTGTAGGTGAGGTGGAGGATTTTAAAATGGATGCATTGGGGGACTGGGAGCCAGTGGAGGTTCTGCAGGATGGGGGTCACGGGAGCGGGTGTGGGTGAGGAGACGGGCGGCAGAGTTTTGGATGTGTTGGAGTTTTTTGATGAGTTTGGATGGTGTTCCGTAGAGGAGGCTGTTGCAGTAGTCGAGTCTGGATGAGATGAAGGCGTGGATGAGGGTTTCGGCAGCAGGGAAGGAAAGTGATGGGCAGAGACAAGCTATATTTTTTAGATGAAAAAAGGCAGTTTTGGTGATCTGATTATTGTGGTTTGTGAAGGTGAGGGAGACAGAGTGGAGTTATCAATGGTAAGGAAGAAGTTATTGTTGTTTTTGCTGAGGGATTTGGGACTGATAATGAGCATGTCGAATTTATCACAGTTGAGTTTTAGAAAGTTGTTTTGCATACAGGATTTTATTTCAGTCAGACAGTTGGTCAGAGTGGAGAGGGTTGCAGTGGTAATGGATTTTGTTGAGATGTAGAGCTGGACGTCGTCGGCGTAGCAATAGAAATGGAGGCCATGGAGGCGTATGATGTGACCGAGGGGGAGGAGATAGAGGATGAAGAGGAGAGGACCAAGCACCAAGGAGTTGTTGATGAGAGTGATGAGTGGAGAAATTGCTGAGAGACAGTTCTTGACGAGATGGGAGGGGATGGGATCCAAAGTACAGGTGGACGTTTTCATGCTGTTTGAGAGCTCCATGGGGGACACAGGGGAGAACTGAGATAGGGTCTGAGTGTTAGAAGGTGGAGAGCATGGTCGGAGGTGGGGAGGGCAGGGGAGGTGGTCATGTTGCTGTAGATGGTGTCTATTTTTGATTGAAAAAATGAAAGAAAAGAGTTGTCAGTTGTGAAGGATATGGAGGTGGTGTCAGACAGAAGGGAAGGGGGAGGCGGACAGTTTACTGGAAATGGCGGTGGAGGGAGTGGTGGGGGAGAGAGATTTGATATTTCTGAAGCTTATTTTCCGTTTTTCTTTGGGGGTGGGGATTGGGATGTCGATGTCCATGGTGATTGCCAGATGATCGGAGATGTTGAGATTGAGGCTGGAGAGTTGGTGAATTGTCAGACCAGTTGAGCAGACTAGATCCAGGATGTGACCGCGGCTGTGAGTGGGGAAGTTGCTGTGTTGAGTGAAGTTGAAGCAATGGAGGAGTTCCAGTAAGTCTATGGCAGGTTTGCAGTTGTCGTCGACGTGGATATTGAAATCCCCCAGGAAGATAACAGAGGGTGAAATTGCACAAAGCTGGGTCAGAAAGTTCTAGAGGTCGGATAGAAAGGAGGGGTTTGACTTGGGGTGGTGGTAAATAATGGCAGGGACCAGGGGAGTCACATGTGTATCCTAACAGGCAAGTAGTTAGATGTAGGATGACTTGTCGTAAGATAAACTGTTAACACATTAGAAACATATTGAACGAGTATCTGTTGAGGTTCAGATTGAATGCAAAGTCAATTATTGCTCTCTTATTCAAGTGTACAGTTTTTTGCAGTCCATGTTTATTCACCACAATTTGCCAATGTACTGATTTATAGACGTTAGCTGTAGCTAGCTAGCTCATAGCCAGAATGAGAAAACCTGGGTTGACTTACCGAGTTGACAACCACCGTCATAGGAAAGCTTAGCGGGTTAGTGAAGACAGATTAGACCAGGATATCTTGGGTTTATTGAACTGGCTTCGTAGTACAGGGCCCAGGAAAGAGTCATATGGATTATTTTAATACCAGCAAGGCCCTTACAAAAACGTATTCTGTGGTTTAGGTATGAAAACCTGCTAAACACTGGGTAGGACAGTTATGCATATTTCCTGGCACAGTTCCTTTAACTCTGAAGTGCCAAGCCTAAACTAGCCCTATAGTGAAGAGATTCCCTTGCGCCAAAGGTTTACAACTGGAATTGGTTTTCAAAAGATATCCCATAGGAGAAAGACGCACACACACACATCCACAACATGGCTGCTGGTGCCTCATAGGGATCAGTTCAAAGAGGAGTATATGTAACCTCACCACGCTGAAAGAGAGATACCTTAACACACAGCAGCATCAAATGAATAGGTTCAATCCTCACTCCACCACTTGAAGTCAAGTAGCATTTCCATTTTAAAATTGCTTCCCAGCCCTTTGTGAATGAATCGAATTACATTGGAAAGCACTGATTGATTCTTTCTGAACACAATGGTTTTCATAGTGTAGACCTGCTGGCCTCCTCTCTCTCCACCACCTATTGAATCCAGTCAGTGTGCCCATTAGAGTGGTTTCACACAGGTTGAATGGGAGGAGGAAAGTGTAAATAAGTGAGTGTAAGTGTGTATCTAACGGCCACACCGACAGCATTTTCTAAAGCATTTTAGGCTTTGCATCAGTTGTCTGCCTCAGAGCAGATACAGTACTATTCCTGCAAAGATGTCAGTCCACAACTCTGTAAGATGTCATTGTGTCTGTTTTTATATGCTCAGAGTGGGTTTTTCTTTCACTGTTGTTTGCTTACTAAGGCATAAAGCCCATAGCCCCCACCTTCTACATTTAGTGAACTTTTGAACTATAAGTATGTGCAATGATTGATCAAGAACTACAGTTTAGCTTGGAGCAGATAAATAATTTGTATAATGACATTGTTACTTTTAGTGACATTAAGTCATTTTATTATTGTTACTTTAAGTGTTCTTTTATTCAGCAAAAACTAAATACATATTAGTGTAGTTATCATCAGTAATATTTTAGTCTAATTGTTGCACTCATTACTACAAATAGCCTATGAACATGAAAAACTGCTGAAGTAATGTTAACATCACACCCATACACTGTATAGCTCTTGATAATCATGTGTTACCGTCAACTTCCCTTTTTGTAAATGTCAGCGTGCTGTGACATTCATGGAAAGGATATGTCATTTGTACCAACTGTTTTGTTGTGTTGTGGGATTATGGATGCATTTAGTCCTTAAATCATAACTATTTTCCTTCAAATAACTGGTCATTTTAGCTGACATTATTGGCAGAAACATAACAATATTGAAATGCTAAATGCTTATTAGTGTAACAAGTCAACCAGCTTAATCAACTTCTCAAGAGCCAAAGGAGCTGACCATGTTCACCAATCAGGAACTACAATGTGTGATTGTTATGGATGCATGTGGTATTTAATATGTCTGCATCATAGTTAATTTGTCAATTTTTATTTTTTTCTCTTAATTACTTAGTTATCATTCATTGACACAAATTGTATTGTTAGAACACTGTTACGCCTCACGCCAGTGTCACCAATATGTAGGGATTCTGGTATGAGCAAGTCTGGTTATTAACTAATCTTAATGATAATTATTATTAATAAAACTATTAATATTCATAAAATCACAAATAGGGGTTGATAATAAATAGCACTATAATAACTAAATAATACTAACTAACTAATCATTGAATATCATTATTAGTTATAATAATTAATATGATTTAATTTACATACATTTGACTCTTGGGGCACCAATGTAGTCTCATAAAATAGTTGCATAAAATATACTAGACAATGACTTAGGAAATGTGATTAATGTAATTAAATTAATAACTATTAACAAAATGACCATATAAATAGCTTGTAAAGGTTGAAGGATTTTGGAATTATTTGATAGCAGAGTTTGGTAACACTCTTGTATAACATTAAACAAACCAGCGTGTATACAAAAAGCATTTATTAATTAGACAATAAATGTCCACACACAATATCTAATACTAAACAATCAAAAGGGGATATGTACAAATGTGAGTGTGTGTGTGTGTGTGTGTGTGTGTGTGTGTGTGTGTGTGTGTGTGTGTGTGTGTGTGTGTGTGTGTGTGTGTGTGTGTGTGTGTGTCTGTGGAAGAGAGAGAGACAAAATGTGTGTATGTGGACGAGAGAGAGAGAGAGAAAGAGAGAGAGAGAAATAAATAAAGAGAGAGTGTGTATGTGGAAGAGAGAGAGAGAGAGTGTGTGTATGTGGAAGAGTTAGAGACAGTGTGTGTGTATTTGGAAGAGAGAGAGAGAGAGTGTGTATGTGGAAGAGAGAGAGAGAGTGTGTTTTGGTGCATTAGACAAAAACAATGTGTGCGTGGTACATATGCACATACGTGTGTAGAACAAATGGGACATACAAATTGGGAGCTTTGAGTCCTTAGCTGTGTGTATCGCTGTGTTAAAAAGAAAATTCTCAATTATTATGAGATGGTAACGTGTATGATAATGGTGCCGGGTTAAGACGATGTTAGTGTGCATGGGACACATGTCTGTGTTTACAATACTAACACATCACCTGGTGAAAAAAGTTAATGTTACCCAATACAACAGATTACACAATACAGTTCAATAAATAAAACCAACATATATACAAACATTTACAACAGTCTAGCAGTTCTATGCTTACTTAGCCGTGCAAGGTTAATGCATACTATATAATATACTATGCCCAGTGGAGGTTCAGATCATGAATGGAAAGGCTACTTAGCTCCCAGCTCTTAGTTTAGCTGGCAAATCCTTTGCGATGAAGATAAGCAGTCTGCTGTCATTGTTGCACCGTACCGCCGGTTGAGTCATTGTTGTTGTTGTTTACAGCTAATCAGCTAATCAGCTGTGTACAGAACGAAACCGGTCGCTTCGTTTGTTATCCTGCAAAATACAGTTTGCTCCTTGCTAACTACTTGTTACTCCTATTGTGAAGGCTAGCCGGCTGTGAGAGCCACTGCATGCAACTTGTTTACTTTGGACAGGCGCTTGCGTCCTCTGCCATTAAAGGACATAACGCCAGTGATCAGAGAGCCATCCAATGCTGCGGGCTGCAGTGTTGTGCTTTCTGCAGACGTGACCGCAATACTGTTGGGAACCGCATCATCTGTGGAGGAAGAGAGCAGAGCAGAAAGAGAAAGAGAAAGAACACATCTCTGTGAGGTGTTTTTATCAGTTGAGTTTTCACACCTAGGTGACGTTGCAGGAAGTGATGGAGGGTCTTCAAACAAAGAATCATAGGAAATTGAGTCCAATAGCTCAATCTCCATACTTTGAGGGTCCCAAAAGTAATATATTTCATGATACTATTTGTTGGTGAGATCAATGTACATCAACGCATCCCCATACAATGGTTCTTATGTTATATTATGAAAAGTTATTCCAAGTTTTTTGTGTGTTCTCTGTCTGGCAACATGTGTGAATTTCTACTCGTTTCATGCAAACAGTCTTTCCAAAATAAACTTCTGTCTTCACAGGAAACAACTTTTTTAGGTTTAGGAAAAAATCATGGCGTTACTTCAGTACGTAAGTTACAATAACAGTCTCAAGGGTGAAAGTTCTGTGTTTTAGGACCCCCGACTAATACTGCTGTCCCAGCATGAACACATGCTGTTTATACAAACAAAGCAGCTCAACTCAAGTCGTGTCTGTCCTTTAATTATTGTATTCATTCTAGCCAAACAGTAGGGTAACATACAACCTATATACATATGTGTGTATATAACAGCTATATTTAAACAATAAATTGCAGCATACAAATTATGTAGTCATTTTTTCACCATATACGAATCCATGAATTAAAACAGCTACCTTTTAAATCCACCTCAAAGGTATTTATGATAAGAGGTATCCTTTTATGCATTAGCACTGCTATACTTCTACTTTTATTATTACATGAGTAATAATACACCTGTCTTACCAAGTACAAGTTTCCAACTTGTTATGTGCTGTTTTGTATCATTGCAACAGAATTATTTTCTATATCCTATTTCGCTCTCCTGGATTTTTACAGCTTTTAATATTAAAGGAGTAGACTTTGACAAAAGAGCTAGACATGGTTATGGCACACTGAAGGTAAAATACTCAAGAAACCCTTTGCAAACTAACAAGCAAATACCACTAATCCCGTATTGAACGCACATAGCCATTCAGAATTTCACACTGACAAAATCCTAACTGACCTCACTCACACACATGCGCACACACACACACACACACACACACACACACACACACACACACACACACACACACACCACACACACACACACACACTCTCTCTCTCGCTCTCTCTCTCGTTCTCTCTTCCTATGTTGACAAACACTTTAACACGCACCAAAGGTACAGGTTAGGTTTTATTGCTATATTGAATGTGTAAATCGATTTTACAGCAAATGTATAACATAGAGGGAAATAAATAATCATACCTCTATCTATAAAAAATACTTTAACAGATAGAGTATGCATTCAAGCAAGCATGCTTACACAGACTCCTCTGTGGCCTGTAGGCAGCTGCTAGCAGGCCGGAGTACAAACAAACGGACTAATGGTTTGGATTATAAAAATGTAATGGATGCCAGTGTGTAATATAGAATGGGAGGAGCTCATGGAGGTGTGTGTCAGAGAGAGAGATTGAATGCAAGGTAGTATATGCAAGTGATTTTGATGATTTGATTCAGGACAGTGTCTGTGAGCTGGCTTTTTTGGCTGTGAATCTTTGATTGTTTGCTTGATTTGAAATAAAGAAAAAGAGATCAACTGAGATTATTAAAATGTAAAAGTAATAAATAGAGTCTGTTTTTATCATTATCATTTCAGTTCTCCACTGAGATCCATCAGCCACCAGACAAACTCATATTTACCTCCAGCTGCTGACAGAAATCTGAGGTCAAACACTGGCTTCTTCAGCTGAGAGTAAGGAAATAAACTAAACAGTCTTAGAATTAGAAATTCTATAAGAAGCCATACAAGAAATGAGACACCAGTGCATTAAATAACACGCTTAAACATGACATTGTTATTAGTACTGAAAGATAAAAAAAACTGATAATATTTATATCCATTAGGGAGTTGACTTGTATAAATATAATGTTATGGTGATCATAATATATTTTTTAAGACCAATATCACTGTGTCGTTAGTACTGCATTTATACCACGTGGCTTTATCATACTTCATCTGTAAATACATTACATTTAACAACATAAAAAGTGTCAAAGCACTTTTTTCCACTTGATGACTTGCCAACTGAACCGTTTTTTATAGATGTACAGATCCATACAGCCTGATTTTGAAAGGAAAAGGAAGTTTAATTCATAATACTTGTATTATAAAATTACAGTATAGTTTGCCATTTAAGCGGCTAGAACACTGCTGCTGTGGAGCAATGTAGACACGATATGTCTGTGTGTGGGTGTTTCGTTGTGTTTTTGTGTGTGCGTGCGTGCAAGCGTGTGTCATGAGGTAAGGAAACAGAGAGATGGGTGTTTAGAAGGCCATAGAGATTAGTTTTCCCTGACGCGTCTCCCCCCCTCCCCCTCGCTCTCACCATTCATTGTTTATGTCTCCAGCCCTCCTATCCCTCTTGACCCCACCTGGGTTAATGATGTGAGGCTGCAAGCTTTTTTTAAATTTGTCAACCCATAAAAATAAAGTCCATTTTCCACATCAGGGAGCTTAAGGGCTGACAAATGTTACCGAGATGGAGTGACAGAGGAGGACACCAAGCTGGAGTGTGTGTGTGTGTGTGTGTGTGTGTGTGTGTGTGTGTGTGTGTGTGTGTGTGTGTGTGTGTGTGTGTGTGTGTGCGTGTGCGTGTGTGTGTGCCTATGGTAAACAGTAGAGGCATTTTAGCTAAGTTGATACATCAAGTTGATGCATCAATAAAAATATACCTGGTCATTCAACGTATGTGCACTTATAGACATATTCATGTTTCCATTGTATGTGTAGTTGTTTTGATTGCCTTGTGTTTGTGTATAGTACAGTTTGAGTACTCAATAAGTGACAACATTTGGGAGCTAATAATATGTATTTGATATTTGCATGACTGCTGCTTGCCTTTTGAGAGGAACAGCTCATAAAACTAAAATGTTCATCTAAAGTTACAGACAACAGTGTAATAGGTCTAAAAATCTCTGAAAACACTGGTTTTTACACTCTCACACATGTATCTGCAAAAAAGTTCAATTACGTTATTGAAACCGACGCAAAACATGGTGGTCTGGGGCTGTGGAGAGGGACATGTAGTTTTTGAAAACAAGTCTATGTGTAACTTAAATCTGAAAGTAGATATAATGCTAGACAAATTATGACTCACCCTGCACTAGGACCAACACGTCCGCATACTTAAAGTATGAGGACTAAAAACACGACATACATAACCATTCTAGTTCAGTTGTTGCCGGTCGCAGTTTTAAACACGTGGTTAACATTGTGAAATGGATTCACTTGGTGAGGTTCAGGCAACACAACTACTTGAGAAGGTTTAGTAAAAGATAATGGTTGGGGTTAAAAGAGCTATGTTTGTTACATACGTAAGTATGTTACATCATAGGTCTTCAACAGGAGGTACTGCAGGGGGATCACAAAATAGTTTGAAGATAAAGCAATTGCGCATTCACATTCCCTCCTCCACTGTGTTTCACGAAGGGCGGGACCTTGCTCCCGACACACACACCTACTGTCAGAGACAGAGCGGAGGAAAGGAGAGGGGTGAAGACGCGGAGGCGGAGCGGCCAGGACCAGTGGGCTCTCCCGCACAACTTCTTAGACTCCACCCGTAACGGGATATCCTGGGTGGACAGCTTCTGGCCCACTAAGTATGTGGGGGCGCTGGTGCGGCGGCGGTTGGCAGCCGTGACGTACCGGTCCATCGAGCGGAGGAGGGTAGCTCTGGCCTGGGTTAAGGTTACACAGCAACAACACCTTGGAAGAGGTGAGGGAGTGGGGCAGCCACCGTGCTGTAGCCGCGGATGAACCTTCTGTAAAAGTTTTCCAGGAAAGCTGTAACTGCTTGCGTGAGTCAGGAACCGGCCAGGAAGTGACAGCGGAGGCTTTGGCAGGGTCTATTTGCATGCTCCCCTGTCCCACGATGTAATCCAGAAACGACACAGAGGAGGTATGGAATTCACATTTCTCAGTCTTGACAAACAAAGAGTTTTTAAGCAGGCGTTGAACAATAATATCTGTGTGTGTGTGTGTGTGTGTGTGTGTGTGTGTGTGTGTGTGTGTGTGTGTGTGTGTGAGAGAGAGAGACAGCGAGAGAGAGAGAGCGAGAGAGAGAGAGAGAGAGAGAGAGAGAGAGAGAGAGAGAGAGAGAGAGTGATTGCGAACATGAAGCCTGTGGAAGGAGCCTTCACAGGAGGTGGATGAAGGATGATGAATTGGACAAGAGGCGGTGTGTGGATGTTGAGAATTTAGTTAAGTAATAAGTGAAAAGTGTTCACTGCTGAATAATTGATTGTCCCCCTGCCCCCCATCCTCCCTGCACTCACTCCCTCATTTGCACTCATACTTGCTGATGAAGTTATATATCTCTTCTTAGCAGTGGAGGGAAGCCCCCCAACCCACCCTCTCCACCACACAGACACACACCTACTGTACATCCTGATGTGTCTGTGTTCTGTTTCTAGCTCATTCAGCACTTCTCTTCAGCGACAAGTGTTCAACTTAGTGCTAATTAGCCTGTGTGTGTTTATTTTACCAGACATAAACTCTCACACACACTCTAGCAGAAAACAAATACCTTTAACACATCCTCTCCCTCTCTCCTTCTGTCTTATCTTCTGATAAGAAGTCTCACATTTTGCTCCATTTTGCTTCTGTTTTCACTGAGAAGGTGGTCTTACTGTGCTTTTATTAAAACTGCCCTACATTTGCCCCAGGTGCCACAGAGCCTTAACAGCCCCTTGTTTATATTTAATCTCTTATTCATGATGGTCATGTTCACTACTTCTCCTCAGCTTGTCCTCCCAGTCCTTGTCAGTGTGCAGTAGAGGATATATGGATATATGATCAAATGGAATTGGGAATGAAATGGTAGGACATTCATGCCAATTAAGCATCGCCCTCCCTCTCTTCATATTTTAGAGCCATAGCCTGGTGCATGGAATATGAATCTCAATGTCTTTGCAGCATTAAACTCAGTCAGTGCCTTACATCTATAAATATGTCATAACGTGACTGACGCTGAGAATATGTGAGGAATATGGGCACAACTCTATTCCTGAGCAAAAATCTAAAAATGTTGGAAAGAGCCTCAGGCTCTTCTGAGGTGTTGCACTGTTACTGTATGAGCTTGTGAATTAAATGAGCTGATCTCATAGGCTTCCATGTGTTTGATGTTATGTTAGATGAAATTTAGTCGGACACAGAGACACGCATTATAGGATTATAGGATTATTATAGGAGGTTTGTACAGCTCTCCCTGATCAGGTGACAACCTCCGAGTCTGAAAAGTAAAGCCAATGAGGAATTGCCTTAAACTTGCATTCTTTCTAATATCCTGCAGGAGGCGACTCCTACAGAGCCTACAGGTGGTTACTGGGGTGAAGATATGGAGGATTAAATGTTTTATAGTCAGTGAGGCAGTGATGATACTCTAATGCCTGTGGTGAGCAGCAGAGCAGAAGAGTGAGCAGAGTATTGACAGCTCACACTGAACACCATATTGCAAAGGGTGCAAAAAGAGAGTAGCAGCGTAACTTGACTATTTGATATGCACTTGTTTACAAGTTTCACTTTGTTTAGTGTGTTCGCTTCTAGTGTGTATTGCCATTTTTCAATAGGACTGGCAATACTGACTTTGAGATGAATAACCGTAACCAGCCTTTCAGCTTGAATGGTTTTCCAAAGGGCAGCACAGCAGGCTGTCGCCAATGGTGTGTTTACTGAGCCACTGACCAAATAGCACCATCCTTTCCATATGTTGCTGTGTATACTGTTTTTTGTTGAACAATAGCACTCACTCAGAGTAATCTCTGTGACAAACATGATGTTCAGAACCTATTTAGGCAACACAACTACTAACTACTAGGTTTAGGAAAAGATCATGTTTTGGTTTAAATAACTATGAAAATGCTACTTAAATCAACGGTGACGAGAGGTTTAACATGGGACACGAACAATGGGGTCCTGTGTGAAATTCCTGTGTTTTTATTTGCACATTTAAACTTTACCTATAGTGCTGGAAGGACTGAGTCACTCATTTAAAAGATGAATTATTTCTTTTTTTTCTTTAATTTCTCCATCCATCCCTTCATTCACACTAGCTTGTGTGTGTATATGCAATATAGAACTCTTCCTTTTCAGAGCTGTGGCGACTGCCAGTTCCCATTACTGTTGTTATCAAGCATCCTGTAAAGATCGCTGTGGTAACATTAACCTGGGTCACCTCAACCCCCCCCCCCCCACACACACACACCAATGTGATAAGGTTAGCGGGGGGAGAAATGTTGGGGAAGAAGTTTAACAAAGCATATTTTCCTCTTTTGTGACTCCCTATGACCTTTAGGGATATTAACATCTGACATGATGAATTGCCAGTGAGAGAAGAAAAAGAGGAGAGATGGATGAAAAAAGAGAGGAGGGGGGATGATCTCATTTTTCATTAGAAAGCTGTGATTTGAGGAGATAGAGACACTTCTCTGTGTTTTAGCCCCGCAAGCATACACACACGCGCATATATTTACAGTATACATGCAATATATACAGCGAGAAGATTGTGTAATATTAGTGTAAATGAAAAAAGCACTTCTCTCCAGCCTCATCCTGCCCACGTCAGCACTCCTGAGCCAGGAGTCCTATTAGCCCCACGGTGATAGGCACCTATTCCCCCCACCACACACACTCCCAAAGGCTGCACACACTGCAACATGCACACTCAATTAAAGTCTGACCTTCTACCCTCTCTGGGCACTGACGGAGTGTGTTACACCACAGTATCTGAGCATGTTTCTGTTTCTGTTTGTTTATATATGTGTGTGTATAGACAGTCAGCTCCGTAAGTATTTTTCCCATTTTGTCCCTGTGCACCACCACAAAAAAACTAAACAATGAGTATGTGCTTTCACTGCAGACTTTCAGCTTTATGTATGGGTATGGACAGCAATATTGTGTGAATCGTACAGGAATTACAACCATTTATATAATAGACTCCACATTTCAGGATACTAAAAGTAATTTAACAAGTGATAATAAATAAAGTCATCATATTTAATATTTGGTTTCAATTTATTTGCAGTCAATGTCTGAAGTCTTGAACCCATAGACATTACTAGATGTTGGGTTTCTTCCCCGCTGATTGTCTTGAGTTCCTGCTTGTTTTTTGGGCTCGTTGCCTTCAATTTGACCTTAAGCAAGGGAAATAAAATGCTCTAATGGATTCGGGTTAGGTTGATTGACTTGGCCATTCAAGAACATTCCACATTTTGGTCGCTTTGGCAGTAGTTTTGGGTCATTGTCCTGCTATAGTGTGACGCGCCGTCCAATTACATTTCAGGCACTGGGTTGAACCTGAGCAGATAGAACACATACTGCTGCTTTGGTCAGCAGTCATGTCATCAATAAATATGAGGAAGCCAGACCCACTGGCACTGGCAGCTGTGCCCATGCCATAACATTGCCGAGGTGGAATGCATAGGAAAATTTCCTTTTGTCCTTCACACCTCCGTTTTAGAACTCTGCAGATTTTTGAGGTCATTTTTGATGAATTGTAATCTTGCCTTTTGGTTATTTGGTGTTTCTGCTATTTATCTGATAGCCTTCTTAACTGACATTGTCACCTTTTCATTCCTCTGACTGATAACAGCAACATATTCTAAATGAAAATGACCCATGTAGAATCAACTCTAGGCCTTCAATCAGCTGATTTTGACACATCTGTCCTGAAGAAGCCAACAGCTGAACAGCCAAGTGTCCAGTCACTGCTGTGGGGCAGTGGTGAGTTGGAAAGCAATGAGATACAGGAAGGTTGGATCATCAATGTTATTTTTAGTTGAAGCTTTAAAACATGACCATGGTAAAATGACTACCTAATGTTATCATCAATTTCATCATTTATTCTTTCATTTAAGAATTTAGCAGAAAAAGCTAGGAACTGAACCTTGGGTTTAGAATATTTACCCTAAACTTAAAACAAGTTATTTTACTGTGTTTTTCTTAATGCTTAAGGGATAATGATTCAAATATACATGTATTACAGAGTAACCACTCCCCCCCTCCTGATAAGAAATGACTTGGTTGTGATAACAGTCTCTAGAAATCACAAAGGCCAGAGAGGATGGAGAAGCGATTTCAAGTAGTGCTAAGAGTCTAATCTCCACTCTGTGAGTGGGGGAGGAGCATGCAGATAAGGCCGGCTGGACTGGGAAAGAGTTGCACTCGCTTTACTTTATCAAAAAGGATTTATTTTTGTTTTACATTAAAAAGGCCAGCCCGGTTCTTCTAGCACTGCTGCCACATGTTGTTACGGTTCTATGGCCACTGTCAGAAAATAAAAAACCTTGCCAGTACTAAGTGTTTTTTTCCTTTGCATTCTGGGTTACTTACTATCACAGGAAAATATGCGTTGTGAATATGGGTTTAAAGAACAGTTCCTTTTGAGAAAAATTACGTTCTTGAAAAGAGAAAATGTTACTTTCTTCTTCTACATGAGTAGTACATAGCCACTTTAGTGTGTAACCCTGCAATTGTCCCCTTTTTTGGAAATAGAAACATGCTGTACTCGACGTCTGCCTGCTCAAGCATTTGCATTATCCAAAACACATTATGCAAGATATTCAGCAGGTGGGAAGCCACCTTTGCCCAGAGGAAGTAGACAAGCATCTTAGGACATCAGTGTGTGTGTGTGTGTGTGTGTATGTGTGTGTATGTGTGTGTATGTGTGTGTGTGTGTGCGTGTGTGTGCGTGTGTGTGTGTGTGTGTGTGTGTGAGATGGAGAAAGGCCCAAAATGTATCCCAGGTGCTAAGGTGCCGATGAAATATTTGCTTTTCAAAGGGTAACAGAAAGCACACACACAATGATGAAAGAGCTAAAGTGGGCAAACATTGCTGAGAGTTTGTTTTTGTTCCATACAGAATGCGTCTCGGTGTTCACACTTGACCTAAGTCCCTGAATGTGACAGAAACTGTCCATCAAAGATATTGTTTGCAGTATCAAATAATTCAGAGTATGCTGCAGACCAGCAGTTCTCACATTGGTGTCCTGGCATTCCTCATGTCTGTGGGAAATAACTAGAGAATTATCTAGGTATTTGTGTTTGATAGTTGTCTTCTTGATCAGCCACTCTAGTTCTTTCTGTTCTTTCTTTTCCTGTCTTCCTCCCTGTGTTATAAAACACTGTGTGTGTGACAGGTTGGCATTTGGGAGTGGACTAGTGAAGAGCATGGAGATTAAATAGGCATCTCACTCCCCTTTATTACAGAAAACGATAGGACCATTCTGTAGAAAATGAGCAATGGGTGGATGAAGGGGTGAAGTGTGAGTGAGTGGGTGAGTGTGTATGTAGGGTTGAGGTGTTGCAGGACGCAATATGCATTTGTGTACGGTTTGGGTAAAGGCATGCGGTTCTTCAGGGTGGGGTTGAACACAGACACAGACATCTCTGAGTGTTTCAAATAATTTCAAGCAGTTGACTGGGCACTGAACAGAATGGAAGTGTCACTTTGGGAAATTGTATTTTTATTTACTGTGCCAGGTCTCTGCCATCACTTCATGTGATGCAGGAAGAGACATCTTGCATTGTCTGTGTGTGTGTGTGTTCTACTATGTACTGTGTACGCAATTTCCTTACGTTTATTGCATATGTGTGCTTCCTGTGCAACATATGTGTTCTCTTTTCTTTACATATTTAATATTCATCTACAATAAATGAATTGTGCTAAGAAGTTTGAAACTTTTTTTTTTTGGCCACACACAGCACAGCACACACAGGGACATTTTAGACTCTGCATTTAACCCATCCTAGTATCAGAATCACAATCTGAAATCCTTTATAAGTCCCACAACGGGGAATAAGTGGCGAGCACACAATAATTAAAGAGATAAAGATAAAAATGAGTACAAAGCAGTTGATAAAAAGTGATAATTGCACAACAGTGGTGGAATAGTGTGTTCTTGGTGTGGTGGTCTACCAGGGGCCGTGGTGATTGCACAGTCTGACCGCTGCAGGGAGAAAGGACCTACGGTATCTCTCCGTTGAGACACCGTGGGTGAAGCAGCCTGTCACTGAAGGAGCTGCACAGTGCGGACAAAGTGTCCTGGAGGGGGGGGGACATGTTGTCCAATAGAGAGGACAACATGGCCGTCATTCTCCTGTCTACCACCACCTCCACAGTGTCCAGAGGGCTCCCCAGGACAGAGCTGGCCTTCTTCACCAGTCTGTTCAGTCTCTTCCTGTCAGCAGCAGAGATGCTGCTGCCCCAGCAGACCACTCCATAGAAAATAGCTGATGCCACCATAGAGTCAAAGAAGGTCTTAAGGAGTGTCCCCTGCACTCCAAAAGACCTCAGTCTTCTTAGCAGATAAAGCTAAATTACCTGTAATGTAATGTAAGGTTGTACAATCTCAATGTCCGTTCTTCCACACAATGATCACTCAGATAACAGATAATTCAGCTGCCTTTTGTTTCTCGACTCTTGACTACACGTATTGCAAGAGGCAGTTTTTGTTTTTGGTACACATAATTATCTAAGAATCATTATGTTTGGTCCAGGTGTGATCTCTCACTCTCTTATGCCTGCTCTTAATTAAAGTCAATTTTATCCAACCCAGCCCAATCATCATGGCCTTCAGTAAGGATCAACACAACATTTGGCCATTGATAAATTGATCAATTCTCAGGTTCCCATGTGCAGTTTGACTGGAATCCCCTCATTTGCATGCCTGCCCCCACACTCTTTGCGCCCAAATTGGCAAATTATTAGCATATCCAGCAGCCCCCCATGGGCCAGGCTCATTGATCAAGCACATGGATTGGTAGGAACCACAGGGTGAAACACAGATGCGGGCCAGTACATCCAATTATAGAAGTCTCATCAGGAACAAAAGGTGTAATTTTCCAGTGATAAAGCTTCAAAGGGCCTAGACTCTTATTAGCTGGCAAGGTATCATTTTGATCTCATGGTTAACAGACCACTCAGCTGGTAATGGCTATTTAGGTGTGCTTCTTGAAATGTAATTGTCAACAAATCATTATGTTTATAGTGTTAGAAGAACAAAAACATGTCAAAAAATTCCGCAATTAGCTGAACTTTTTTCCTTATGTCAATTAAAAGCCCATACACACCTATGGACTGTCCTGCACATGTGTTTTGACTTTCCTTTAATCAGGGCTCTTTTAAGGACACTGTGGGCGTGTACTGGGCTTGACTAACATATTCTTATTATGGTAGTTATATTAGTTTGATAAAAAAGTAATATTATATATTTGGCCACAAGGGTGTGTTAGCATAGCAAGTTATCAGCTAAAGCTAGCGCTTAGGAGTTTAGTTTGGTTTAGGGTCTGTGATATTGATGTGTTTTGATTTGTACACCAAATGTTCACTTGGTGGAATGTTGTCCCTGTCAGTCTCCCTACCAAGCTCTCTAACTCCATCACTCTCTCTCTCTGTCATAATTCTCTTATGTGTCTTCCTCTGTCTCACCGTCTCTCTGCCTCAGACACAAAGCGTGCAGTGATAGAGGGCACCTATGAATAATGTAGAGTTGTTATCACTCTGCTCTGGTTCCCTCTACAATGAAACTGTCTTAAATCATCCAACATTTAGCAGGGCTTCTCTCTGTACTATTTTCTATTCACATCATCTTGAACTAGTATCACATAGTGTGACAAAATACCAATTTAATTTCAGTTATATCTCTAGAGAGATATATTACATACATTTATATAATTTAAATGTATAGAACTTATTTACATAGTTTTGTCTATCATTCCTGTCAATACTAATAGCAGTGTACTTACTACTAATGCAAAAGTTGAGCTACAGATCCAGACTTCTAGAACTGCTGGCTGCTGGTCCGTGACAGGGTCCATGCAGATGCTTGGCAGATCCCCACTGGGTCCCTGCCTGAAGTCTCTCTTGATGACGTGAACATGTGGCCGCCTCGTTATGCCCCATATGTGGAAATCAGTTGCAATGTTTTATCTATCCACCAGGAGGAGCAATGATTATGGAAGCTGAAGTGGTGTACTGTCATCAGACTGCTGTACTGCGAACATTTTACTTTGAGTTTTTCCATTACTGCTGGACATTTTCAGTGAACCAGTGCACCTGAAATCAGCTCTTCTGATCATATTTGATGTATGAGGAAATGTGCTTCCCACACAAAGCATACTTTGGGTGAAATGTTTATCATCATACCATAAGGTCATGAAAATATTAGGTCGAAGCATTTTTTTAAACTGATACAGATTGTTGTGTTTATGCCTTAGCTAACAGATAGCATAAAATGGAGGTTATTCTTCAAAATTAGGGAGTGAGCGAGATAGATGGCTATAAGAGACGAGACTCTAACTGATTTTAGAGACTGAGTCTTTTATTCTGTGCCATGAAAGCGGAAAGAGATGCTATTCAACAGAACTGTGTGAATAATGAATCCAATAAGGGTAGGAAATAAATAATATTTTTTACACTGCCTCAATTGTTCACTATGGATACAGTCCTCTGTCCAAGGCACTCATGTGATTGTCCTTTGAGCTGGTCACAGCCTACCACTGCAGCCAGGTTACATTCATTTAGTCTAATGGTTTTCAGTGACCATGGCTGATAGTCAATGCAGTATGTATGCATGTGTGCGCATGTGAATGTGGCAGGTCAGCTGATTCTATCCGGAGAGCAACAAATGCAGTAGCATTTCAATTTACCTGAGCACACACACATAGATCCGAACAGAATGAGAGCAGTCATTATGGAGATGAGAGTGGTGGCTCATAAGGGCTGATGATATCTGGTGGCGTCCCAAAGGGAATCTGTAGATTGCTAATAGTTATCCATCTGCCGTTATCTCTGATCATGATACACTTAGGGCCCTGCTGATTCCACTGCCTCCTCATAATGAGATTAGAGTGTGCCTATGTAAAAACTGTCTTTTATAACAACTTTCTTTGTTATGCCAGTCGTGCCAGAGATAGCTGAGGTCGGATGCTTCATGTTTTTGCGTTATCCGTCCTGTTCCCGTGAACGTCATATCTCAGGAACGCCCTAAGAGGAAGTTTTTCAAATTTTGCACAAACCTCAACTTGGACTGAAGTATGAACATATTAGAATTTGGTAGTCAAAGGTCACTGGTACTTCATATCTGTCCCATTCCTGTGAAAGCGACATCTCAGGAACGCCTTGATGGAATTTCATTTCATATGGCATAAAAAACACATTTTTGGCAACAACTCAAGAATCTATTCATTGGTTATGCATTCTCGGCAGCATGACATTAAGCCAAATGTTGCCACTTTTTCATGGCATGTACAGGTGTAGATTTATAGATGCATATTTCCTACTGTTTCAAGCAACTATTGGTTTCCATTAATTTCGGGAAACAGTAAAAATCAATTAGCAAACTCTTGAAACTTGCTTGAGTTGTGTAATTTGATTTGATTGAATTGCAAATTGCAAGTAATCTGCAATTCCACACAACAATTATGTAACCTATGCAGACAGATCACAGTGAACAACAGTTCACACAACAATTATGTAACCTATGCACAACAATTATGTAACCTATGCAGACAGATCACAGTGAACAACAGTTCACTGTGATCTGTCTGCATAGGTTACATAATTGTTATGTGGAATTGCAGATTACTTGCAATTTGTAATTTGAAGAATATGCATTGCAGAATTATCTCACTCAATAATTTTCTTTGTGTGTCCACTGTCGTGAATTACATAACAATACTCTGAAAATGTATTTTCATTCATATGGGAATAAATGAAATCCAATGTTTGCCTTAAATAGTAAATACACATACTCGTTTCCAAATCACAGCAACCAGTTTGTCAAATAGTCAGCTGTAGTTTATTTTAAAGTGTGCATTTATCTGAACTGCCTATGTCAACATCGCACTGTGAAATATGTGCTAATAAAGATGGATCCACATAAATCCTACTTTAATACCTTTATATCACTTAGTTGCTGTATAGGTTAAAAAGTGTACAAGACATTTTTAAATAAAATATTACAAAATTATACTTTTATAATAATAATTATTATTATTATTATTATTATTATAATATGTTAGATGTGTATAGCGCTTTTCTAGAAACTCAAAGACGCTTATACTTAATGTTTTTAAAATTACTTGTGAAAATGGGAATCAGGAATAAGTGAAACTATCTAATACTTGATTTATAGTAATTTAGTAATTAGTAATTACTTAGTAATGAGTCATCTGAGACCCTGTACTAGACAGTCACAGGGTTGTTATAGAGGCATATGAATAAAGTCACACACACACACACACTCACACACTTTTTGTGTGTGTCTGCCCTGAATGTGTAATCTTCTGCTGGGTGTGCAGAAGCGGTGTTGGTGGCTTTATGCCGGGGTCTGATTGAATCGGGCACACGAGCCGATTTACATATGTTTGCCATTGTTATGGGGGTTAGTGAATATCATGTAGCAGGCCTAGAGGGAGCAGGCAGCCAGCGGACCGGCGACACACTCTGAATCCTAAGCAGTCCCTCCTCCATCAGCCTCACTGCTTTACTTCATGAACACGATTTCTCTCTTGCTCGCTCTCTCTCTTTCTCTCTTTCTCTCTTCCTCACTTGCTGGCTTTCTTGTTCTGCTGCTATCATCACACACACACACACACACACACACACACACACACACACACACACACACACACACACACACACACACACACACACACACACACACACACACACAGTCAGGGGTTGGGTCCTGGAGTGTCCCTGCTTGGCCGTTGAGGGACTGGGAGTGTCGGCCAATCTCTGCTCAGCCGAGTGTTAAATTAGATTTCGTTGCCTCTCTGTCAGAGTTGTGTGTGTGTGTGTGTGTGTGTGTGTGTGTGTATGTGTGTGTGTGTGTGTGTGTGTGTGTGTGTGTGTGTGTGTGTGTGTGTGTGTGTGTGTGTGTGTGCGTCTGTCTGTGTGTTGTGTGTGTCTGTTTGTGTGTAAGCAAGTCTCACACACTGTTGCATTACTCACTCACAGGGACTGGGTCACTGTCACACACACTGATATTCATAGTCGGAAGCTGTTCTCAGGGTAAAGTCAGTGTGTTTCATGGCCGCTCTCATGTTAATAATGAAGAAGAAGAAGATGATGATGATGATGATGATGATGATGATGATGATGATGATAATGCAGAGTGCAGTGTGTGCCAGCTAATATTTAGGTAGTCACACTGTAAAAATATACATTGTGTTTGCTTCCTCTTAGTGACCTGAACGAGGCAGCTTGCACATTTCACCGTAATTAAAGCAAATAGACAATTAGCGTATATCTAGCAGGTGAGGGTTTCATTTCATGACTGTATTATGCCGCAAATAGGTGGAGGCTATGTTACGCAGCACAATATATTATTACAGTATATTGCAGAGGTAATGTTATTTAATGATTGTATGGCCAGTGGGGCATGCTTAGCCTGATAATAGATGAGCTGTGTGTGTGTGTGTGCGTGCGTGCGTGCGTGCGTGCATGTAACTATAACTATTCCTCCTGCTGCCATTGTCAAGGCCGATTTATAGTCGCCGTCAGACTTATCGATGGCAGTGTTGGTACAGCGGCCTGCTTGGGAAGGACCCAGGCTTGTGAAAACAGTAAGGTCTAATGGTGCCCGAATAAAATAATAGTCAGGCTGACAGGAGAACAGACAGCTATAATTAATAAGAATTAGTGAAAAACCTTTGTCACAGCAAGAAAATGAATGATACAAAGTTGAGCGTCACCCACATCAGCTCTGATGCACTATTGTTTTGTTTCAGTGGTCTTATTATTTCAATTTGAGATTTCTTCTCCAGAACTTCACCAACCATAAAATTATGGTTCAAGCTTTTAGAAAACCAGGACCATGAAGTCCATTCCTCACTGGAAGTGTTTTCTGAATTGTTTCTAAAGAATGTTCAGTAATCTTTATCTCATGAAACACATTCCTATTGCTACCCAATGTTTCCACCCACACACTGAATCGATTGTATTTTCCAACTGAAGCATAAACGTCATAGAAAGCAAAAGCACACAAATCTTTTGCTTTATTTACAATACCACATATGTCCACCTGTTATCACATGACTAAAGTTCTTAGTTACACTGATATGGGAGTGTCAATATTCATTGTCATATTTCACAGCATTTGTACCTTCATGTGGTGCTACCAAACTGTACAGAAGTAATTTCTACCTGTCTGAGATCCGATCACAGCGTGGCGACCACAGATGGGGTCTGGCTGCTGTGTAGTATGTGTAACAATAACACGTGTTTGTCCTAATCCATATTACATTGCATGTTACTTACTACCAGGTGGAAATGGAGTTAAAATATTTTACAAATAGTTCAGATTTTGGGCTTCCCACATAAAACCTGGTGTTGTCATCATCATTTGATTAAAATATAAATTTCACTACATCATATCCATTATGTCAAAAGTGGACAACACTGACTGCAGCACATGAAGTAATACATCTGGTTAATACAAGAGTGTTGGAGTGTTTGAAATGAGAAACTGTAGATGAAAACGTGGCTTATGCTAAAGGAAAGAGCAAACAGGCTCATGTCTGTCTTCATGTCCACCTCCTCTGCCTGAGCGCTTTAGGTGAGACAACATGGTAAACATAATTAAAGTGGAATCCAGCTGGGCCAGCAATGTTACTTTTTGTTTAATGACATCTCTGCAGTGTTTCAGGAGAGTACTCGCTCTCTTTTCCTCCAATCTTTCTCTCCCTCCATCTTTTTCTTTCCTCTGTCCTCTTTTCTGTCTGCAGTGCACATCAATATTAATCGCCCCCTACAGCAGCAAGTTTCTGGCATGTTTACACAGTCTGGCCAAAAAAGCTGCATATGCCAAAAGACTGCAGTCTGTCTGAGCATGTATATGTATGTGTGTGTATGTTAATAAGTCCACTTAATGCTGAGGGTTTGTAGGTGGACGTTGTATGTCTTTTTAAGCGTGCACATTTCCTTTTCTTTTTCTATGTATGAGGCTGTATGATAACACTTTTCTTTTGATAGTGATATGCCTCAACATCTGTGCGTGTGTGAGCCTATTTGTCTATGTCCCTGGCTGATCAGCCTCACTGGCTCTCGGGTCCAATCTCCATTAGTTGTCTCTGTCAGCCTGGAACAATAAAGCTGTGGTGATGGGAGTGTCACACTGACTGTATCACACATGCACAATTTTGACTTCAGTGCATTAGTATCACATCTCTTCCAACTCCACCTCGTACTCAATGATCATTACACCCTACACACATACAGACATATACACAGGGCAGTGTAGCTCCAGGGGTGAAGGTGGAGCAGGGTTCTAAAGCGTCTCTGCACAGCAGAGAGCTTGGGTAATGGTTAGTAGGGGTGGAGAGAAGCCCCAGGCTACTTTGGAAAATAGCTGAAGAGAAAGGAATCAATATTAGACACACACACCTGCTGTGCAAGGATATGTGTGTGTGTGTATGTGTGTGTGTGTGTTTGTGTGTGTGTGTGTGTGTGTGTGTGTGTGTGTGTGTGTGTGTGTGTGTGTGTGTACGTGTGTGTGTGTGTGTGTTTAATTATCCTGCAATGAATGAACCTGTGTTTCTTCTATCACATTGACACACACACATACACTGCCATCAGTAAATTAGCCAGCCAGCATGTTCTTCCTCCTCAACATCCCTGCTGTTTAAAGTATCAATTTATACAAACTAAATCTGTCATTCTATCTGAGTCATATTTTAGATACTAAATATGGACAAACATATCAACACTTTGTACATGATGGGATTGATTTATTCTGTTGTTAAAGGTGCTGGATAGAGCATTAAGTAAAATGATGCTGCCCCCTCCCTGTCATCATACTGGATTGAATTATCATGTTGAAAGTGATTTGAACATCAGCTGTTACCTCGGTTCACCATCTGCCTTTGCCTGAAACCCAGATCTCTTTGCATGGCAAGAACATGTTTGGTGCAGTAAAGCAAACCATGCAGATGCATCTTCAACACGTCTTTATACCTTAACAACAAAATAGGACATTTGCTAGTTTTTTCCAAACCAACCCATATGAACCAAAACTCACTCAAGTGTTTCAATTAGAGAAACAATGAACCAGTCAGAGCTTTGTAGGCAGAATAAAGAAGCATCATCATTATAACAAGCGCTTTTACAGATGGATGCAGTTGTAGCAATTTTGTTGACTTTCAATATTAACATACTCATATAGCAACTTACAGTATATTACTTCTTTAATCATTGTGAAAAACTTGACTGAAATGATGTCAGCAGTGAAGATACTTTACCCCCCACCTCCCAAACATAAACATGCTCCCATGAACATGATGTCAGATTGAAAGAAGGAATAGATGTAGTCAGTAAAGTGTGGTCAAATGTGGTGGATATTCAACATGCCACTGATGGTCTTTGTGTTAATACCAATCATTAATAGACATATGATAACATGATGTAAATAATCTAGTGTCTCTTAAATCCAACTTTTGTACAGTTATGGTTACAGACTCTCTCTCTCCACCTCCCTACACTCATATTTTGATAGTAACTCATTTGCCAATATAAGAGGGAAAACTCACAAAACATTATTTAATTTTCTTTTGTTTATATTGTAAATATATTGTTATTGTGACAGTGTGTGTGTGTGTGTGTGTGTGTGTGTGTGTGTGTGTGTGTGTGTGTGTGTGTATGTGTGTGTGTGTGTGTGTGTGTGTGTGTGTGTGTGTGTGTGTGTGTGTGTATGAGAGAGGGAGAGAAAGAGAAAGAGAGAGAGGGGGGTTAGAGAGAGAGAGAGAGAGAGAGAGCACCATACATCATACATATATAGTCGGAGTCCATCAGACATCAAGCATGGCGCTCCACTGAGCCAAAGGGAAATAAACTCAATGAGGTAAAGATGGAGGGAGAGAAAGAGAGAGAGAGAGATGTGTGTGGATGATGCAGAGAGATAGATGGAAGGATGTAGGGAAAGAGGGATGGATAGTATGATTTAGCTGATAGGAGAAATCATTTACCAGCACAATTTGTCGACAAGGATCTGGGGATGTCTCAGTGTGTCAGCGCCTCAGTCACTTTGATGGATGATGGAAGTTCACTAACTTTAACACTCTCTCTCTCTCTCTCTGCCTCTGGCTCTCTCTCTAACTCTCTTTTTCCCTCAGCCTCTATTCCTGTTAACTCTTTTCTGCCTCAAACCCCAGCAGAGCAGAGCCGTCTTCAGCTTAGCGTGTGAGCGTGGCTGTGTGTGTGCGTGCATATATGTGTGCATACACAGGGAGATGTATCACACATCAGCTCATGATTTAGGCATATTAAAACGAAAACTCCAGGTAAAGCACTTTCCCTGCAGCTCCCACTTCACACACTGCACTGCCATTATTTAACTTGACTGTCTTTGGTCATGGCTTGCTAGTGGGATGTGTGTAAGTGTATGTGCTTGTATCCAGTGTGTGTATTGACCAGGTGGGGCCCTATATCAGCTCAGATCTTTATTGATGCTGCAAGGCAGTGAGGCCTGTCGATGAGGCTCCTTGTTTTAGTGAACCAAGACTCGCCCCGGGCCACAGTTCCACCCTGCATATACTCTGAGATTAACCATATGAGAAATCAGGGCTAGACCAAGATGTAACAGTGAAACAGAGAGCAGCTGTAGGCATGGGAATTATGTTGCAGAAGTATTGAAAAATCTACAATATAACCTTGTTCAACAGTGGGAAATGATAAAGATGGTATTTATCAAAAAACAAAGAAAGTGATATCATTGTTTACTTAGTATTTCTGCATTTGAGCTTGTTTTAACAAACACTGTGAAGGACAGAACGGGCTAAAGAAAGGAGACTTTTTTCAGACATCAACGATTACAGACAACAAACACTAAAGATTTCATTAGAAGAGATTTGTGGTGGATACCACAGATGAGAGAGATGACGATGATGTATAATTCAAAAAGTGCCACACTGAATACATTTATGGGAGCTGCTGTTTAGTTTTTTAAATGCTAAGAAATATAAATATAATATATAATAATGCAATGTCTGATGACGGTAGATGTACAAATGTGATACATGAACGTTTAAACATACTTTCAGGACTTATAAAGTAAAAGAATCAACAGTTATGATCAAATTAATAGTAACTCTAGAATTGCAAAGGGTTAAAAATATAATATCAGTTACTGCAGTACATTATATAATAATCTGGCTAATAAACCCCAGGAACACAGTTTATTCTTTCAGTAAAAGCAATGAAAGAAACCCTATATTGTAATGAGTTACAGAAACTAGTAAATGTCAGGACTTTATTGTGTCCACTTCTGGAACATCATGTATATGAAACAGTTTGAACTGACAGTGCTCCTGTTTCTGAACCTGTCAAATGTGTTGTAGTTGTTGTTGATGTCTTTATGATCACAGATCTCAGCAATGAAATTAATTTGGTGATCACAGTGTTATCAGAATAAACAGATATGCATGAACAAAATAATAAGAACAACAAGAAGCTGTAAAGAAGGATAGAGTTTAATAAACTCTATGGAGCCACTTTAAATATGAGAAAGAGGTGAGATTATATAAGTTTGCACAACCAGAGCTAAGATACTATGGCATCAAATACAATACAACTACAAGCACTAAAGCTTGAGTAGAGCTGTTAAGGATTTAATATGGGTATATGTGTGTTTTTGTGCTTGGGGAGTAGAGTGATTATGTCTGCTGTTAGGACATCACAAAGCATTTTAAAAAGCATTAATAGTATCTAAATCTAACAAGCACAACAAAGTCCTGTTTCATTATTGATGACTTGACTTGTTTGCTGCTGGAGATTTATATTTTTCTTCATTTACGTGAAGTGAGCCAAAGTAAACCCTAAATTGAGCATAACGCTTCTCTGTCTGGGGAGTCCACGATGACTCTCTGCCAGGAACAATGTAGCTACAGTCAGTGAGCCATCGGAAAACTGCTTTTTCATGCTCATCACCATTGATCTGCATGCATAAGAATAGCCAACTTCAATACTACTATTTAAAACAACAAAGGTCAGATCCTTATCCCACCTCAGAACATGGCTGTTGATTATTTTTAATTTTAGACCTTTTTCCAAGAAGATTTTGAGCAGTGCAGGAGAAAAGCACGGTCCTATAATGTCAGATAGATTCATCATCATCGGTTGGAGGAAATTATCATTTGATAGGCATGTAAGTTAGAAGGAGGGCCTGGACAGGGGTGAAAGAGCATGATACTCACCTTAACATGGAAGAAAAAAGAATCACAGCAACGGAAGCAAGCAAGGAATAAATGGAGAAAAGTGGAGATGAGAGGGAAAATGCCAACTTTTATTAGAAACATTGGTTTCAGAACAGAGGTTGTCATCAAAGGAGTATCAGTTAATTGATCTTTCTCATCTCTATAAGGGCTGTCATTTGCATCAATTTTCTTTGGTCTATGTGTTTGTCAAATCAAATGTATTTATATAGCCAAATATCACAAATTATACATTTGTCTCAGTGTGCTTTACAGACTGTACAGGATACGTCATTTCCTGTGCTGTATAAATGTTTGTGTTGGTGAACATCTTTCCACAGAGACATTTCAGCGTGGGTGAAGTGGTTTATGTCATGATCAAACAGACTTCTGTGCTACTAATATGCTCTCATTCTCCCTCAGACACATACATGTTGCATTTCATCAATGCATTTTTACTTGATTATCTCTTTTCGAGTTTATTGACGGACAGACAGGTAGTTTGATGATTTCCTGTGTCATCTCCAGTTCTTGTCACTGTCAGAATGTAATGACATGGCTGTTATTGTAACTCAATGATAGAGTTAAGGTACACAGATTAACTTAGTCACTCGGGGAGGATTCATCGAGTCTCATTTACCCACATAGAAAATCTCTGTTGAACTTAACTGCCAATCATGCCAAGATCAAGGGCCAGATACATAAAACTCTGTGTAGACTCATGACTAAAACTGTCAGAAACAGACAGAAATATGCATATGCATTGATTTTGTCAGATTTATAAAGCTGCACGTAGACCTACCTCCGATTCTGTTTTATAAATCTCAATCATTGTGGCGCTGGGCACATTTGCACAAGCCTTGCTCCCACAGTTAACCATAAATGAATGTAAATATGTTATTACACAGCTGTCTGAATATTGATACTTGTGTCCGCTCATTAGACCTGTGAATGAGAAGAACAGCAAAGGAGAATATTTCACTGATTGTGTCCCATTGGCAAGATTCTCCAGCTTTCATTACGCAGGAATGTGGCTTTTTATAGCACCCATGCCACTAATTCATCCCATGTATCTAAAGTATCACAGTGATATCTCAGTCATCATAATAAAACATTGGAGGGATGATCAATAATTAACTTGTTTATCAGTTCAGGATAAAAACAAAAAAAGCTCAAATATGGCTCAATGCAAGTAAAAAGTAAAAGTTGTGTGAAAAACAGGAAAAGATAGTTTGCTAATATTTAAAAGAAAGAAAGATAAGAAGATTTAAATAATATAAATTCACACCAGCATCTTAATAATTAATTTACCTTGGTCACATCACTTTCAATTCGGAATGGAAAAAGGGGCTTGGTAAGTCAACTGGAAGTAGAATTCTGTCCGTAAGTTTTGATGGAAGGCTTTGACCATTTCATAAAGCAAGCCTGCCATTATTCACATTAAAATGTCGACAGGCACATATAGATTTAAACAAGGAAATAACAACGCTGCTCTAATTACCAACCAAATGTACCGATGAATTCACCATCTCTCTCTGAATCTGTCCAAACATCTTCTGTTATTCAGCAAACACATACTCCACCAAAGATCATGTGTTAAAGTATTATTTAAATTATATCCAGGTATTCTCTTCTCTTCTGAAAGGGACACCACTTCAACTCAGCACTTTCTACAGTTACTGTGGTGTCTTCCTGATTTTAGCAGCTTTTCTTCACCTTCTCACAGAACTTCATCTGAAATTATTATCATTTTGATGTGAAAGCCTCTCGCTGTGTCCCGTGATGCAGTACTACTCTCTGCCTGAACGGTCACTGATGCGCTGGCAGGGGCGCTGTTTTACCAAAACACAAATATCACTGTGATACTGACACATTTGTCATTAACAGAATGCGGCTGTTTCTTCACTTAATCCAAAAGGTTAGTTGGTGTAAAAATGCAGGACATTTGTTTTAAAGTACATTTCCTTTTTTCTGGGGGACGACCCCCTGACACCCCCGCCAATATGTATATTGAGGAGCAAAGATCTTTCTTATCATTTGTTTTGAGGAAATATATGTTTTATCTGGAGTGTATATCAAAAATGCTCCGCAATAAACACAATTAACAAAAGAGAAGGTGTTCATAAGGCCAGAGAGAGGCGAGTGGGTCAATTTACCCCCGAGAATAATAGCTCAGTGAAATGTCTGGCCCGGGCCCTTAGCTTTCGGTCTATGGTGTCGGACAGTCTGAACTTTGACTTTCTTCCAAACCTGGGACGTACACATTTAACCTCTTAAGATGTGGGGGAATTTACCCGAAAATACCTACAAACGACATACCCAAAATATATTATAAGCTGCTCTTCAACCATTTGCACAAGATGCATGATTTTGGTCTCATTCAAAAGATAACTCTTTTTGTTCTTGCAAAATATTGAATAATCACTCCAAGTGCTTCTGGCACTGAGTAATAGCGGTCTGAATATACTGAATTTGAAGAAAATACACTCCACCTAAAGTTTGTTGTTGAAAAAGATGCCTGAAGATGGATATAGCTGGTAGGTATGGACTGGAAAACACAATAGAAACATGGGTTAGTGATAAGTGTTACCAAGTTCAGGTTCAAATTTCAGATAAAAGAGACAAAAACTTAACTTATTAGACAGGTTTTTCTAAGAGTAACACCAATCGTTCACAAGCTGTGCATTTGGAGATATTATAATATGTATTGTTAAAATTCCATACTACTACTATTTGCCTTTACTATAAATAACTATTATATACCCAATATTCTCTGTCAGTAGTAATGACACAAAGTAAGTGAAGTTTAAACAATTTTATTTTTATATTTTTGTATTTATTTTGTATGTTGTAATTAATAAATACAATTATGAAAAAATAATAACATTTGTAAAAACAAAACCAAGGATGTCCCATGTCTAAAGGTCCAGCAGTTCATTGACCACCCGATATGAGAGTGACCGGGAGACTGGGCTGCTGCTGGTTCCATTTGTAAACAAAAGAAGAGGGCTGGCACTTCCTTATCAAGTTGACACTCATTGGCTCTTGATGGCTATAGATAACGCATGGAAGCTCCGATTGGCTCAAATGAATTGTCAATCGAAAAGGTCAGAGGTCGTTAGCACATATCAAAATAAAGCTAATAGCTTGTCGTTGATCGTTTGGTCCGCTGCAATGACACAGGAAGTGTTTTTTTGGATTATTACTGATTACAGCATTATGATGAGACTTATGGGTTTGATTGTCAGTGTGCTTGCTTGTGTGCAATGCCTACTGTACCTGCTGTTGTGATTTTGATCTCAAAACGTTTTTTCTCACTAAATAGACACGACTCTAAGCGAACAACATGTGGCGTTGCGTAACAACTCCATCACGGCAGACTGTAGGGAACACAGGGCAAGATACAGCCTCTCTGAAAATGTATGAAAACGGGTGGACGGTCCACCCGTTAAGTGTTTTTAATGGGCTTTCACTTTATTGAGGCCATAACATTTCAAATCTTCATGGCAGCTTTTGCACTCTTGATGCGTACACTGTAGTATTGCTACCGCAAATGTGAGCAGAGACAGCATATCCTGAACGGCCACTGCACTAGTTAGTCTAATTGTAGGGAATCAACATTTGGCAATGGTTATATTTGAATCAGATAAATAAACGAGTCACTAAGATATCACACCTTATTAACCTGTTGGTTTGCTGCTTTCCTTCCCTCTGTCCCGTCCCTATCTCAATCTATTCATGCAGGGTAACCAAGAGGCCCCAGCCCCCCCTGAAGCCATGGCCCAACCCTTCCCACCAACCCAGTACCCCCCTCCACCACAGAATGGGATCCCAGCTGAATACGGCACGCCCCACACCCACCCTCCTGCAGACTACACAGGACCAAGCACGGTGGCCGAGCACGCCCTGACACTGTACACACCGACACACACACAGAACGAACAGCCGGGAAATGACAACAACACCCCCACCCTCACAGCCAACACAGTAACGGTGAGTGTACAGTTAATACTAATATTGTGGGTGTGCGTAGTAACGAGGAGACGATAGACAAGTTGTCAAGTCGAACGTTTACTTCCCAACATGAACAGCGATACAGCGGCAGTAGTCAAGCCTCCAACCACAACAGTCACGACAGGTAAAACAATAACAACCTCATTTCTCACTTCCGTTAACTCTTAACCTTTCCCAGCAAGCTCCTGGGTTACCTGTCTTAAAGGAGACGTATCTCCTCTCATAGTGTTCAGTGAATGTCTACGTTCCCAGTGGGTCACCACAATATCATCTTTATGAACCACATGGTTTCTTTTTTTGTATTTTCATTAGAATAAAGAAGGGTGCCCTTAGTTCCCCCTATGTATTGCAAAAGTGGACCAGGGACCATTTATTGTCATATTGTCAAGGGAATGCAGTTGTAGCTTAGTCCATTACGCTACACATAAAAAACATGACAAAACAGAGCAGAACAAAAACAGTAGTAGTAGTAGTGAGCAGTGGCGGGCCGTGCATTTCCCACCTAGGCCTTCAGTGATGTCCTACACAGTCCTACCTGTATTATTCCACCTCTTAATACCATCATTATGACGCCATGGCTTTAGAAACTATACATTTAGACAGAAACGCAGTATAACCGGGCGCTGCATCACCTTAACATAGTCAAGTACAACAGAGTTATATTAATATTTTCGAAGCATTTATAATCAATAAATCCGCATTTCCCTATTTTTGTTCACCCTTTCGTTGTGGAGCTCCGTTTCCCTGCTCACTTGTTCGTTGAGCTGTAGATCCACGCGGGTGTCCCAAAGGTTTTCAAAAGCACCGTTGCTTGTAAGTGCCCAGCCGTGCTTTGGTGTCTCGTCGCTGCCTTGATTAGACAACTCAAGTTTCCAAACCCTGTGTGGCTCCAAACACCAAATTGATCAGTTGTAAATAGCAGGCATTCCCAGCAGTACAATGTGCAGTGCCTCTCGGAGGCTGTGAGTCAGGGGTACCGCTCGTAGTTAGTCATTTGAAAGTGGCGGACAAACCCTGTAATAGTCTCGCTAGCATCGGTGTTGGCTGTTCTCTTCTCATAATGTCTAGCTTTTCTTGAAAAGTTTGTCTTGAAAATGGCGTTGTAATTATATCTGCGACCAAATCGATCTCTTGTCCTCCTTCAGCCATTGTGGGTTGAGAAAAAACAGCTTGTAGAAATCTAAATTAGCTCGTTCAAGTTCAGTTTGCTAGCTCTGCATAGCTCTGCCTCTCAATAGATGTAAACGTGCTGACGTTATCGTACGCCTGCTAGTTGGCCCCGGTGTCCCCAACTCGAAATCTGATTGGTTAACGCCACAGTTTTGTCTCCGTTCACTTTAAGCTACAGGCGCCGCACTGTTGATTCTGAAGGCCTAAGGGCAGATTTCTTGGACCCTGGCAATACATTATGGCTGAAATATGATTGGATAAAAGCTCTAACATAAAGGCCAGCCCTCCAAATCTCGATCTGAGGCTGGAAGCAGCGCAACCAAGAGGAAAGCTATGAAATGAATGCTATGAGAGGTAATGAATCTAAATCCTCAATATAATCCGACGGCTTTAGCGTGTACGGGTCACGGCTACAAATTTGGACTTTTTCTCTGAATCTTGCCTTTGCAGAGGACTGTGGAGAGTTAAAATACTTTGAAGAAGTCGGAGTTGTTGTTGTTCGCTTTAGACGCCATTGTTGATTTGTTTTTCATCCATAATGGGTTCGCACGGATACGTCACGTGTTTGCACACTACCTATAGTGAGTTACAGTGAGCTTTATACAGTAGTACAAACAAAGCCATAAAACACATTTATGTTCTAGGTGCCCCTCGACAAAGCAGTTCTCTTCATCTGCGTGCCATGAAACAATTAGGTGACCTGATGAACAAGGGTCACTGTTTAATGGAACCAAAATAGAATCACCGTTTTATCAATGCATTTCATGTTAATGCTTAAATGCCAAACATGTTTCTTAAGGATTACAAGATTATATGATCACATTTAATAGAGTACATTTCATAAACATTTATTACCAATTTCAATGACAGAAACCTATCTCTCTGAGTCTAGGACTTCTTTTTGAAGTTCCTTTAAAAAGTAAAACGTACCCAACCTCTGCTCCAATTCAAATTCAAATCAAATCAACTGAAATCAACAAAGCAACTTCTCCTCCGAATCACACACACGCAAAACAAAAAAAAGCATCTTCGAATCAAATAAAATAAAATGTATTTGTATAGCCCAATATCACAAATTATACATTTGTCTCAGTGCCTTACAGACTGTACAGGTTACGACACCCTCTGTCCTTAGACCCTCGCTTCTCACAAGGAAAAACTTCCTAAAAGAAACCTGAAAAGATGGAAGAAACCTCAGGGAGAGCAACTGAGGAGGGATCCCTCTCCCAGGACGGACAGACGTGCAATAGATGTCGTATGTACAGGATAAACAACATAGTACAAATACAACATTTGACAGAAAATGATGTGTTGAAAAAAAGAAAGTTTGGATGAATCCATGACAATGTCAAAAAGGCTTCCCGGTGTCCAGCAGGACCAGGGCAGCAGGCGCAGCCACGATTCCTGATCCTAACGTAAACTTTATCAGTGGCAACCTGCCACATGGGACACAGATACCCCGGATGATGAGTTAGAAACATACATTTACATAAATGTATACAGATAGAGAGGGAGAAGAAGAGAGGGAGGGGAGGAGAGAGGAAGAGAAGGAAGAGAGCAGGGAGGTGTCCCCCGGCAGTCTAAGCCTATAGCAGCATAACTAGGGGCTGATCCAGGGCAAACCTGAGCCAGCCCTAACTATAAGCTTTATCAAAAAGGAAAGCCTTTAGCCTACTCTTAAATGTGGAGAGTGTGTCTGCCTCCCGAACACAAACTGGAAGCTGGTTCCACTGGAGAGGAGCTTGATAGCTGAAGGCTCTGGCTCCCATTGTATTCTTAAAGACTCTAGGAAACACCAGTAACCCTGCAGTCTGGGAGCGTAATGCTCTAGTTGGTTTATAAGGTACTATGAGATCTTTAAGATATGCTGGAGCCTGACCATTAATTGCTTTGTAAGTCAGGAGAAGGATTTTGAATTCTATTCTGTATTTTACCGGGAGCCAGTGCAGAGCAGCTAATACAGGAGTAATATGATCCCGTTGCCTTGTTCTTGTCAATACACGTGCCGCTGCATTTTGGATCAACTAAAGAGTCTTAAGCGACTTTTTGGGACAACCTGATAACAATGAGTTGCAGTAATCCAGCCTTGAAGTAGCAAATGCTTGGACTAGTTTTTCTGCATTATTTTGAGACAGGATGTGTCTTATTTTTGCAATGTTACATAGATGAAAGAAGGCAGTCCTTGAGATTTGTTTTATGTGGGAGTTAAACAACAGATCTTGATCAAAGATGATGCCAAGATTCCTTACAGTGGTGCTGGAGGCCAAATTAATGCCATCCAGAGCTTCTATGTCATTAGAAAATGCGTTTTGGAGGCGTTTAGGGCCAAGTATAATAACTTCAGTTGTGTTTGTGTTTAACGTCAAGAAGTTGCTAGACATCCAAGTTTTTATGTCCTTAAGGCATACTTGAAGTTTAGCCAATTGATTGGTTTCATCTGGTTTAATTGATAGATATAATTGGGTATCATCCGCATAGCAATGAAAGTTTATAAAGTGGTTCCTTATAATATTGCCCAAAGGAAGCATATCTAAGGTGAATAGAATCGGTCCAAGTACAGAACCCTGCGGAACTCCAAGACTGACTTTGGCTGTCATGGAGGATTTATCGTGAACACATACAAATTGAGATCGCTCAGATAAATAGGACTTGAACCAGCTTAATGCGGTTCCTTTTATGCAACAATATTCCAGTCTCTGTAGTAGAATGTCATGATCAACAGTGTCGAAAGCAGCACTGATGTCTAACAAGACAAGAACAGAGACAAGTCCTTTGTCTGATGCCAATAGAAGGTCATTGGTAACTTTCACCAGTGCCGTCTCTGTGCTATGATGAACTCTAAATCCAGATTGAAAAACCTCAAATAAACTATTATTATGTAATCACATAACTGTTTTGCAACTGCTTTCTCAAGGATCTTAGCGTGAAAGGGTAGGTTAGATATCGGCCTATAGTTGGCTAAAACCTCTGGATCAAGACTAGGCTTTTTAAGAAGTGGTTTTATTACAGCTATTTTAAAGCATTTTGGTACATAGCCAGATAATAGAGACAGGTTGATCATATTTAATAACGAGGTGTTAATTAAGGGTAAAACTTCTTTAAACAGTTTAGTTGGAATCGGGTCTAAAAGACAGGTTGATGGCTTAGACGATGAGATTGTTTAAAAAACAATTAAACAATTAAAAGCTTTACAGTACAAAACAGTTACAGTTAAAATTATTTTCATTTTAAAATCAAGCAAATGTGCAAATGCATGCATGAAGTATACATTCACATACATATTCACACATGTACAGCATGTGTGAATACACACACAACACAGCAGGGACAGATGGGTGGCTGCATCACTAACACCATCACTGACAAATGAGTCAATTTTAAGCTGCTTTTCAGCACAGAACTGCAAACACACACATACACACACAATACACACAGGCAATGCTTAGGATGTCCACACTATAGTTAACTGCACCACCACTTGTCTGTAGTTGAGGAGCCTTCAAGCTGTCAGGGCCAATAAGAATGGAGCATGCTGGGAAGACATGGGAGTATATAGACATTGATGGCAGTGTGGAGTGTGGAGTGTGGAGTCCAGCGAGAGAAGACGTGGTACAGTCAGCATTACTGGGAGTGTTTTACAGACACTGTGGAGAGTTTGTCACAAGCTGTAACTGTTACTGTCAAGAGACATAGTTACTGCAGAATAAAGAGAAAACACACCATACACACATATACCGTGGCCTAAAAGACGCTTACTACATTTACTGTCAAAAATATGCCATTAGTCAATACATCAGGTTGATACTGTGTTGTTTGGTTGTTCTTTTTTACCAACAACTAATAGTAGCCTTTCAGTGTTGCCTCTGACATCCATGGAAAGACCTTGACCTAAAATTCTCCACCTTGTCAGTTATTTAAATTGTATAGTCTTCAGAGGTGGAAGCTAAGTAAATGTTTTCAAATATTGTAGTTAGGTAACTGTCATCATCCGGGGTATTATCCCTGGAGTTTCTGTGTCTCATGTGGCAGGTTGCCACTGATAAAGTTTACGTAGTTTTTTACGAAGTTTTTCCTTGTGTGATGCGAGGGTCTAAGGACAGAGGGTGTCGTAACCTGTACAGTCTGTAAAGCACACTGAGACAAATTTATAATTTGTGATATTGGGCTTTATAAATAAATTTGATTTGAACCTTACTGGTTTAGTTAACTTTGTAAAATATGATTTTTAGGCTTAAATTAAAATGAAAGAAAAATAATTGTATAATGCATCCAGTGATACAAATCTTGATTTCCATATATGAGATTGTTATCAGGTGCTGTGAGAGTTTATAGACAGCTGATGTTGTCGGTTTCTGCTGTTCATTCAGTCTCTTGTCAAGGGTCCTTGCCATTTCACCGATGTGGTGTTCCCCACAGCTGTCACACGGGAAGTCATTCACATTCTGGATGCCAAAGACCATCTTTGAACAGAGACATGGGTTAAATATGGCTGTCTGTGTGTCTGTGTGTCTGTGTGTGTGTGTGTGTGTGTGTGTGTGTGTGTGTGTGTGTGTGTGTGTGTGTGTGTGAGAGAGTGTGTGTGTGTGTGTGTGTGTGTGTGTCTGTGTGTGTGTGTGTGTCTGTGTGATCCCTGGTGAGAGAAAGAGAGAAAGCTCTGTAGCAGTCTAACTGTGTGTAATCTACCTGTCTGGCACAGCAATCCCACCTGATAGCTTCCATTAAATGCCCGGGAAGGGGCACTGCTGAGCTCAGCAAGTCACACACACACACAAAATCGCGCACACACACACAGAGAGAGAGATATGTGCACATGTTAACTCAAAAACACAGTAATGACACATCTGGGACATCTAACTGGATGTGTAATCCGGTGAAGGTGTTTGGGGCTGTTTAGGCTGCTTGTGTGTGTGTCTGTGTAACTGGCATAAGGGAGGCTTGCTTGGGTAGATTAGTTCTGTACAGGTTCCCACCTTACACACACGCAGACACACATACTGTATGGCTCAGTACTGTTTCCGTGGTGACAGTGGAGGAAGCTCGGGCTGCTTGTGTATGATAATGTTCATGTAATTATTTCTTCTTCCTGCCTGGCTGCTCCCACTCCATGGATGGTGGTGGCATGGGGACCGCTGAGAAAAAAAGAAGCGCAGAGACGGATTTTAGCTCTTTGACTGTGGCAGAAAAAGGCTTACAGTGTTAAAGCCATTCAATTCCATACCATGTTAAGCTTAATGAAAGACTACAGCCCGCCTCATGTGCTAACACACACACACACTGAATGGAAGATTTCAGTGGAACAGGGATCAAAGATAGAAACTCATATGTAGGGATTGGCTTCTCTGAACAGTATTATTTCACATACAATGTAATGGATTCACCATGTAAATAACATTGTAATGCAAATTATTGTTGTTTTTTTACTTAAAACATTTCTTTAAAATGCTTTGTGATCACAATACATAAAATACACTAATTCAAGTCAAACAACAAAACCAATGGGAACTTTTGAAGAAAACATGTTTGATTTGAAAAGGGATTGGACATATTTTGGCCATTGAGGCTTTTAGAAGAGGTTTGTTTCGTCATGACAATTTTAGGTGACTTACAGTTGGAGAACTTCAAGATTTGGATGGGCTGAAACTCTCCTGGTTGAATCATTGGTACAAAATATGAACAATTATGTTATAAAGTATGTGGTTCTTTGATAAACAATCAAATCAAATCAAATTTATTTGTATAGCCCAATATCACAAATTATACATTTGTCTCAGTGTGCTTTACAGACTGTACAGGTTACGACATCCTCTGTCCTTAGACCCTCGCATCGCACAAGGAAAAACTTCCTAAAAGAAACCCCAAAATTAAAGGGGGAAAAATGGAAGAAACCTCAGGGCTCAAAGCTGTAGGTGAAAAAATTGAGGGAAATATGAGTAAAAGACATTCAATCACCAAGATAAAAAATGATGTTGCATGGTGCTGATAATGGAGAGTTGAATACTTAGTAGAAATCTGCCAAAACATCCAGCAATATAAATAAGTTCACTTGTAACAACAAAGTTACATTTAATACTGTTCTGAGTTGTGCTCCTTAATTAATGGCTCATGGGTATCATAGTATTTTGAACTTATTGTAATATTTCAAATTGATGGGCATAAAATAACGTACTTTATAGAATTGTTCTATGTGCAATACTCAATAATTTACAGATTTACAGTGGGGTTCTTCAGAGGACAAGCTGTTCACTGTGTCCTACTATACCTTCCATACCTTCCATGATCAGCTATTGTTCAACCACTGATCACTTCAATGCAATATTGGAAAACTGATAAGAAAAGACACTGAACTTCAGTGTTCATAGTATTGCTATTGTGTTATGGTAATGTTGTAAATTCAGATTCAATTGGGAAGTATCAACTGTAGGTGACAATGCAACACAAATATATATTTGTATTTTATTTCTGTAAAGGTAAAGTAAAATAGTTTGCTAAAACCTCTGGATCAGGACTTTTAAGAAGAGGTTTTATTACAGCTACTTTAAAGGATTGTGGTACATAGCCAGATAATAGAGACAGGTTGATCATATTTAATAACAAGGTGTAGTTAAGGGTAAAACTTCAAACAGCTTAGTTGGAATTGGGTCTAAAAGACAGGTTGATGGCTAGATTTATTTGAGGTGTTTAAGCTGTTTTTAAGATCCCGGTGGTAGAAGTTAAGTTATTACCGATTGAGGGCAGCAGTTGTAGATTTCCATATACATTTCTTTGTAGAAGCAGAGAACGGAAGAGAACGGGAACCAGGATGTGATCCCAGTGTCAAATTCCTGAGCATTGTGCACCCAACCGTACACCCAACCACCTGTCATTGACTTGTGTGCAATATGAAAATGTCACACTTATTAAAAAATATTGCCAGCAAATATAATCTGGATAGCATTTACTGTACATATCCATCAAAATGTATTATGTACTTTGTTGGAGACAGGGTTGTCTTCGGTAAAATCTTACAGGAGTCAAAGTAAAATAAGTTGCAAATACTTCAGTATACCTCAGTATGTTTCATGGCATCTCTCTCTCTGTCTCCCTCTGTCTCTCTCTCTCTGCCGCTGCCTTGAGCCCTTCTCTTTCATTTATCAGGCAGGTTTAGCTGACATCATCGTTCCATATCCATCTTTCTTTTTCATTCCTTTTACTTTCATCCCTCCATTCCTATGTTGGTCTGATTCATTATATACATAAACTCTTTCTGCTCTTTCTCCTTTTTGCTTCTCACTGCAAACATCACAGTTACAACCTACAGAAAGGCTCTATTTTTAAGAGGTCAATAAGTCATAAGTCAATGAGTAGCAGTTAAATAACTATTACAGTTCATTTAGCTGACGCTTTTGTCCAATTAATAAATGTAACTGTTCACACAAATGTCACACTGAAATGAATACCGTCTAAAATAATTGAAATGGAAATGAAAGGCCTGCTAAAGAAAAGAGGGTAGACACATGCTAACTATACAATGTGCCATCTGACGTTTTCCAAATCAGGCCAGGCTAGACACACTGAAAGAAAACAGCACATAACACACATAGATTTAGAAGAGATGCACGTTGTGACCAGCAGGGGCATTTCTGATGACGGTTCAGAAGAAAGGATGAAATTAAAGGAATTGGGATAGAACCCAAGACATCTGAGGAGAGAGACAACTTTTTGTCTGTCTCTGTCAGTGTGGTGGTAATTAAAAAATGAATCACCCTCCGGTAAGAAATTATATATAATATAGATATATAATAATATCTATAGAAGTTACAGCTTTGGTGTTATTTAATAAAGAGTCAGAAGTGTTCAACAGAATCAATCGTTTTCAGCTGAAAGGACAGACAACCTGCAGCAACGTGTGCTACAAGTATCTGACCCTGAGTAACAAGAAACGCAAGTCATTTATACAGTAGAGTTACATGGGCTGGATCAGGTAATACACATTTCCGTCTGACCAAATGGAAACAAAGGGCACAGAGACATCACACATGTTAATTACAACTGTTAACATCCGTCTGCTGATTGCCTGACAAATGCTTGCAGACAGGGATATTAGACATGTGTAGGACAATTGTGAGAAAACACAGGGTTAGTCACTGTAAGGCCAAATGTCAAATAAAACAAGAAGACTATAGAATACATTTCAACAACATTCAGGTGTTTGTTATTTGTTAATTTCCCCCCTCTGGGAAATTTATGTAACAGATAAAGGACATGAATTGTGGTAAATTACACTAGAGAAATATGTGTGTTACGTATAAGGGATTTAATCACCAATAAGACTTGCGACTCTTCCAGCTGTTCACAGGCGACTGAGTGCCAATGGTTGCTGAACATAGAAAGGATGCAGGTCTTACCTGAACCTTGGTGAGTCTGAGTCATCTCCTGCAGTTTCACTTTACTCGAGCTGCGTGATGGGAGCAGGGCCAAACCGGTGTCCTCTGTACCTGCGGAAAAAACTATGGCATGGCTGCTCACAGCTCGCTATTAATTGAAGTTAATTTAGGTTAACATAGAAAACAGACAGAAACTAAAACAACATACTTTAGGGATAAGGGTTATCATTCATTGTCTATCACTGTCTCAATAAAGGAGTTCCTCACTATTGTGCAGCACACCATCTTTCCTGCTCATGCCCTTCATTCCTCCTTCCCCCTCTCTCCCCTTTATGGTGTCTGCCAGGTTCATATTAGATAGGACCCACCTTCTTGGCATTTGGAAACCAATCAATAGGACAAATCACCATCAAATTTGAAATATTGGCAAAATGTTGAATTGTGGGTGCTTTTATTATTGCAAAGTTGATTATGCCTGAATCTTTACACAAGAACTATATGTTTCTCCAATCCTTTTATTAATATATTTATCAACATTATTTAAAATGAATTGAAAGGATTAAAATAATCAAAAACAAAACTCATTCTGGCAGCTTGTGTCTGCAATCTCATTATTTCTGTCATTATCAAAAATGCAAGACCATAGCAGAGGGTTGGAATGTAGATCAACTGTTAGGTGCAGAGATTTGCCTTCAGGCTAAGTTCCCTCTGTATCACGAGAGTCCAGTATAGCACCCACATTACTGCTGACATGACACTAATCAATCTGTCAATCTCACATTCCATCTCATCCAATTCCAAAGAGGAATACATTTTTAGATATGTAGGTAATTAGATGGATATATAGCTCTATAATTCCCTGACTAGCTATTAAGGTAGACATTTTAATCCAGATCGATATAATGAGAAACAAATATATCCACATGGTTTTTTGGCCAGAAATGTCTTACAGAAACTCAATACTATATCAGTAATGTGTCAAATGTGCCACACTGTAATTAAGGCTCTTTTTGTAACAGCTCTGTGCATGCAGAGTACAATTATTTTACCTTTACAACCCTTCTGTGGTCTAGGTGTGCACAGGGATTAACATAAAAGGTCACGTAAATAAGAAAGGGGAACACCCTTTAAAGTGTAACAAGGTAACTTCATTTATTCAACAAACAGGTTTCAAACAAAAACTTGTAACACGGAAGCAACTCAGCGTCAGCGTCTCAGAGGCCAAAATAATAAACAAAAACCCACACTATCTGGAAATGAAAACTCCCTAAACTGTCAAATGAAAATCACAATTCTAAGCTCCCTACCTCACAGTAAACAGGAGACAAATGGGAGACAAAGAAAAAGGCAGAGAACCCCTACTAGCTTCTTTAAACACGCTAAAACTTGTAAACAATGAACCCACACAGTCCTATAGCACAAGCAAGGCCGACAGCTCCTGTGGCAGCAAGGCAGGGAAATCAAAAAGAGAGCGATCTCCGGCTCCAGGAAGGTTATATGGCCCCACTGATCACTAATGGAGCTCAGGTGTGGGCAGAGGTGTGGCCAACCTGAAACACACAGCTCTCTTTCAAGAGGATGGGAGAGGCAGTAGAACGTAACATTTACTATTAAACTTTATTAAACTGTTATTACCTATACCAAGGAGGTTGTGTTTTTGGTTCGGTTTGTTGGTTTGTGTGTTTGTTGTTTTTTGTTTTTTTTCTGTTTGTTAGCAGGATTACAGAAAAACTACAGACCCAATTTTCATGAAACTTGATGGTAGGGTGTAGCATTTGAATCCAAATCACAGAGCAGCATTATTTTACACAGAAACAGCCTGTCACATGGGTGGCAGTGATGGTCAGGGACCTCGACGGACCAGACCCTGGCAGTAGAGGCTGGCTCTGGGGACGTGGAACGTCACCTCTCTGTGGGGGAAGGAGCCGGAACTAGTGCGGGAGGTGGATCGCTACCAGTTGGATCTGGTGGGGCTTACCTCCACGCACAGTCTTGGCTCTGGAACCGTACTCCTGGATAGGGGTTGGACTCTATTCTTCTCCGGAGTTGCCCAAGGTGTGAGGCGTCGGGCCGGGGTGGGGATAATCACTAGCCCCCGGCTGAGCGCCGCTACGTTGGAGTTTATCCCGGTGGACGAGAGGGTCGCCTCCCTACGCCTTCGGGTTATGGGGGGGAAAACTCTGACTGTTGTTTGTGCCTATGCCCCAAACCGCAGTTCTGAGTATTCGGCCTTCTTGGAGACCCTGAATGGAGCCCTGCAGGGGGCTCCAGTAGGGGACTCCGTAGTCTTGCTGGGAGACTTCAACGCACACGTGGGAAACGATGGAGACACCTGGAGAGGCGTGATTGGGAGGAAGGGCCTCCCTGATCTAAACCCGAACGGTCGTTTGTTGTTGGACTTCTGTGCTAGCCATGGAATGGCCATAACAAACACCATGTTCGAACATAAGGATGCTCATAAGTGCACGTGGTACCAGAGCACCCTAGGCCAAAGGTCAATGATCGATTTCGTAATCGTATCATCTGACCTGAGGCCGCATGTTTTGGACACTCGGGTGAAGAGAGGGGCGGAGCTGTCGACTGATCACCATCTGGTGGTGAGTTGGATCAAGGGGTGGGGGAAGACTCTGGACAGACCTGGTAAACCCAAACGGGTAGTGCGGGTGAACTGGGAACGTCTGGAGGAAGCCCCTGTCCTGGGGATCTTTAACTCACACCTCCGGCGGAGCTTTTCAGCCATCCCTGTGGAGGTTGGGGGCATTGAACCTGAGTGGGCGATGTTCAAAACCTCTATTGCTGAAGCTGCGGTGATGAGCTGTGGTCTCAAGGTCTTAGGTGCCTCAAGGGGCGGTAACCCTCGAACACCGTGGTGGACCCCGGTGGTCAGGGAAGCCGTCCGACTGAAGAAGGAGTCCTTCCGGGTTATGTTATCCGGGAGGACTCCGGAAACAGTTGCAGGGTATCGAAGGACTAGAAGGGCGGCAGCTTCTGCCGTGTCAGAGGCAAAGCAGCGGGTGTGGGAGAAGTTCGGAGAAGCTATGGAGAACGACTTTCGGTCGGCACCAAGGTGCTTCTGGAAAACCATCCGGCACCTCAGGAGGGGGAAGCGAGGAACCATCCAAGCTGTGTACAGCAAGGGTGGGACCCTGCTGACTTCAACTGAGAAGGTTATCGGCCGGTGGAAGGAGCACTTTGAGGAACTCCTGAATCCGACTAACACGCCCTCTATGGTTGAGGCAGAGCTGGAAGCTGATGGGGGATCATCGTCAATTTCCCTGATGGAAGTCACTGAGGTAGTCAAACAACTCCACAGTGGCAAAGCCGCAGGGGTTGATGAGATCCGTCCAGAAATGCTGAAGGCGATGGGTGTTGAGGGGCTGTCTTGGTTGACACGCCTCGTCAATATTGCGTGGAAGTCTGGGACAGTGCCTAGGGGTTGGCAGACCGGGGTGGTGGTTCCCCTATTTAAAAAGGGGGACCAGAGAGTGTGTGCCAACTACAGGGATATCACACTTCTCAGCCTCCGTGGTAAAGTCTACTCCAAGGTACTGGAAAGGAGGGTTCGGCCGGTAGTCGAACCTCTGACTGAAGAGGAACAATGCGGATTCCGTCCTGGTCGTGGAACAACGGACCAACTCTTCACTCTCGCAAGGATCCTGAATGGGGCCTGGGAGTACGCCCATCCGGTCTACATGTGTTTTGTGGATCTGGAGAAGGCGTATGACCGGGTCCCCCGGGTGATACTGTGGGAGGTGCTGCGGGAGTATGGGCTGAGGGGGTCACTTTTGAGGGCCATCCAATCCCTGTACGGCCAAAGCGAGAGTTGTGTCCGGATACTCGGCAGTAAGTCGGACTCGTTTCCCGTGAATGTTGGCCTCCGCCAGGGCTGCGCTTTATCACCAATCCTGTTCGTGATTTTCATGGATAGGATATCGAGGCGTAGTCGTGGAGGAGAGGGGTTGCAGTTCGGTGACCTGAGGATCTCATCGCTGCTCTTTGCAGATGATGTGGTCCTTATGGCATCATCGGTTTGTGACCTTCAACAGTCACTGGATCGGTTCGCAGCCGAGTGTGAAGCGGTTGGGATGAGGATCAGCACCTCCAAATCTGAGGCCATGGCTCTCAGCAGGAAACCGGTGGATTGCCTACTCCGGGTAGGGAATGAGCCATTACCCCAAGTGAAGGAGTTCAAGTACCTCGGGGTCTTGTTCGCGAGTGAGGGGACAATGGAGCGAGAGATTGGCCGGAGAATCGGAGCAGCGGGGGCGGTATTACAGTCACTTTACCGCACCGTTGTGACGAAAAGAGAGCTGAGCCAGAAGGCAAAGCTCTCAATCTACCGGTCGATCTTCGTTCCTACCCTCACCTATGGTCATGAAGGCTGGGTCATGACCGAAAGAACGAGATCACGGGTACAAGCGGCCGAAATGGGTTTTCTCAGACGGGTGGCTGGCGTCTCCCTTAGAGATAGGGTAAGAAGCTCAGCCATCCGTGAGAGACTCGGAGTAGAGCCGCTGCTCCTTTACGTTGAAAGGAGCCAGTTGAGGTGGTTCGGGCATCTAGTAAGGATGCCACCTGGGCGCCTCCCTAGGGAGGTGTTCCAGGCACGTCCAGCTGGGAGGAGACCCCGGGGAAGACCCAGGACTCGGTGGAGAGATTATATCTCCTCTCTGGCCTGGGAACGCCTCAGGATCCCCCAGTCGGAGCTGGAGGATGTGGCACGGAGAAGGGAAGATTGGGGTTCCTTACTGGAGCTGCTGCGCCCGCGACCCGATCCCGGATAAGCGGTAGACGATGGATGGATGGAGAAACAGCCTTGGTGGAGCTCTGAACTCTATTATTATTGTTATTATTATTATTATTATTATTATTAATAGTATTGTTGTTCGTGTTCTTGTTCTTGTTCTTGTTCTTGTTCTTGTTCTTGTTCTTGTTCTTGTGCTTGTTCTTGTTCTTGTTCTTGTTCTTGTTCTTGTTGTTAGATTGTAGAGGCAGAGGCAGCACGGTGATGCAGTTGTTAGAACTCACCTTCCACTTCTCTACATAAAGGGCAATCTACTTCCTGCATTGGCACTGAATGTTGCCACTGAGTGTAAATCATGAGGCGTAGAATCGTCCAATACTAATATTATAATAATATTTAATAATTGTACTAAAAATGGTCTTTAAAAAGGTACAACATGTGCTTTGCATGTTCTGAGTGTGTTCAGTCAAGCCACTACCCTTCACGTTACTCCTCTGTGCTCAGCACCAACTCTCTTGCTCTCTAAGGCCCATCATAATGTATGCTTTTGTGTAGACATGTTGCAGGCTGTTTAATGTTTTTCCTTATTCTCATAGACAGCTTCCTTAACCCTTTGATGCACAAGATGGGTCGAAAGTGACCCGAATGAGTTTTAATTATAAATATCTTTGCAATAAATTACTTTAATTATTCAGAATTACAGAAATTCCTCAATTAACTTGTTTTCTTATTTTAATTTTTCCTTTCTAACATTTTGAATAAAGATCTTTTTTGTATCACTACCCTTCTAAGGCACAACATGGGTCCAAAATGTCCCGTATTTGTTTCCTATGTTATTTCATGCATGGCTGTTTCTTTGCTATTCTTTATTTGTCACTTTGTCACACTCACACATAACCTACATCACACAACCGATAACATTGTGAGATATTGAACTGTAAGAGTATCTGTAGTGTAACTGTAGTGAACTCTAGTAAACTGTGGGGAATGTATAAAATTAATGAATAAAAGAAAAGAAAACTGATTAAATAGAAACATATGAGAACCGTGCAAACTGCCATCTCAGTGTATACATGCTTCACAGATGACAATCACAACTTCTTCAACCATATCCCTCTGGCTGAGAAGCTCCTTGAGATGAACCTGACCATTGTGGGGACTCTTCGCCAGAACAAAAAGGACATACTGCCTGTCATGAAGCCATCCAAATTGAGGGAGAAGCATAGCTCAGAATTTAGATTCAGTGGCAACATGACCATGGTGAGCTATGTGCCGAAGAAGGGGAAGGCTGTTGTCCTCCTGAGCACCATGCATGATGACAGAGCAGTGGATGACAACAGTGTGAAGAAGAAACCAGAAGTGATCCAGTACGACAACAAAACAAAATCAAGAGCGGACACAATGGATCAGATGGTTTGCACCTACACATGTAAGCGGAAAACACGGAGGTGGCCCATGGTGCTCTGGCACAATGTGCTGGATGTTGCCACCCTCAATGCCTACACCACCTTCACTGCACAACACCCTGATTACATGGGTGGTGTGACCACTGCACGGCGGCTATTCATCAAGGAGCTGGGCAAAGAGCTTATCATGCCACATATGAAGAGACACATGGAGGGCACGCCCCACCTCCAAAAGCACATTACATGGGCAAAGGAAAGATGTGGCCTAAAAACAAACAAACACGGCCACCACTACAGGAGGACACCTGACAGGAGGGCCAAGTGAAGAGGAAGATCTGCACATCTGCACAGAGGGATATGGTTGAAGAAGTTGTGATTGACATCGGTGAGGCATGTATGCACTGAGATGGCAGTTTGCACGGTTCCCATATGTTTTTATTTAATCAGTTTTCTTTTCTTTGCTTCATTCCTTGTATACATTCACCACAGTTCACTACAGTTACTCTACAGTTAAACTACAGATACTCTTACAGTTCAATATCTCACAGTGTCATCGGCTGTATGATGAATGTTATGTGTGAGTGTGACAAAGTGACAAATAAAGATTTCAAATATAAAATGTATTGTTTGGTCCAAACCACTGCTATAATAATTGTTTTTAACAACATTATTATTATAGTATGTCTTTTTTTTATCACACTTTACACACATGGGTCATTTTTGACCCGTGTGTGTAAACCTGATGTAGTAACACAAAAAATATTTTAGTTAATAAATTAAGAAAGGGAGAATAAAAATATGTACCAAGAGTAGATGTCGGCCAAGTGTGATAAAAATGAAAAAAAGTTAATTATTATTTTAGCAACACATTTAATATTTGAAATCTTTATTTGTTGGTGACCCAACATTTAACGCTCGACAAGAAGATACAGAGTGCTGTTTGAAACATATCTCTTTGATGCCACCTACACCTCTTCTTTCACTTTTACTGCATCTCCACTTTCTGTAAATTTGACCACGTTGTTCTATCAATGCTCTTCTTTTGTAAGATCTATTATTTTTATGTCACTCCAGCTCTTCAGTTTACACTGTTTCTTTTTTTAGTCACCTCAACACTCTGTTTTTTCACAATAGGAGCTAATCTGTAGCCCGCTGCGTGTTTCCCTGCAGCAGGCAGAAGAGGTTGCACAAACAGAGGGCTCCCAGCAGCTCCACCTGCAGTCCAGTGATTCGTCGGAGAAGCAGCAGCCCAAGAGGCTACACGTCTCCAACATCCCTTTCCGTTTCCGAGATCCTGACCTCCGGCAAATGTTCGGGGTGAGATGACAACTGCACCACATTCACATGCACACACACGCACACAACGTTAATGTACTGAGATACCTACACTATAGGGCAATCATATATATCCAGATGGAATGTCATTCACCTTACAGCACCCCCTGCTCTTGCCTGTAGGTAACACAGTAACAAATGCAATTTAAACAAGATAAATAATAAATAAATGCAATACTAAAGTTGTAAAAGCATAAAAGTAAATCATACATGGGAAGTCAATTATGAGCAGATGACGTCTTTTTTATAATACAAATATGTAAAGTCAATAAGAGATAAAATGCATCATTGAATATATGTGTCTACATTCATTCACCATAGGATTTCACACAAGATAAAAAATAGACTGAGTTAGCATAGAAAAGAAAATAGCCGCAAGCGAGATGCTCTGCTCATGTGTACGGGGGCATTGACTCACTGGCTACAATGACAGCTGATTAGAAGCTGCGATGGAGACAGAATGCTATTCAGTGTCCGATGGACATTGGGGGAAACATTATGTGGTACCCAGGGCCCTCCCATTAGAAATGGCCTGTATAATTGCATCTCTTTATATTTCAATTAGCAAACTAATACGGAGTTGATTTATTGTTGGTGAATTCAGAGCATATTGCAGAGTTTGTGTTTGGTGCCGAGCCTCTGAACGCATCACTTCCCATCAACAACTATCAAGCTCAACACAAAGGAGACCAGGCAGTCAGAGTCATAATCATCAGGGAATATGAAAGATGGGGCTTGTGAAATGCTATCATGAGCAGCAGAAGCATTTTCAGCAGCTTTGGAAAAATTGTGTTTGCAGTGTTTGCAAAGCAGTTATGCCGCAAAACTGAGCCGTGCATGTAACTTTAAATGGAAAGCATTTGAACAACTGGTTCCTTCATTGAGTAGAATATGTCGTGTTTGAATGTAGAGGAGCAACTCAAGATGTCTCCCTGAACTACCTCGCAAGCCTTGCTCCATGAAGCTGTAAATAATTCTTACCTTTACTTTTGTATGCCCCCTAACCCAAAGCAAATCTTATTAATTTTTCAGTTGGAGTGGTGGATAGCCATGCACTAGTTCTCTTAACCTGTGCGAAAGAAACAAGTATAAGGCAGGAAATGCACAATCTCATTATAGAGACCAAACAATTATCATTAACACTATGAACAAGTACCAGCAAGGAAAAACTCATTTTCAACACGTAGAAACCTTGAGCAGAACCAGGCTATGGGTGGACGCTGAGGCAGATGGGCGCCATAGGATTTTAAAACACCTGTCTCAGTAGGCATTATGGCATGAATCCATATCGTAGGTTTTCAGTTGAACTGAATAAAGACAGTCCACTTTCAATGTCAACTGCAAGATAATCAAGATGACTGTTGGGTTGAGTATACAAAGTGTGCCACCATGGCCATGATTGTTCTATATCCAAGTAACTCATACAGGGTGTGTGTGTGTGTGTGTGTGTGTGTGTGTGAGTGTGTGTATGTGTGTGTGTGTGTGTGTGTGTGTGTGTGTGTGTGTGTGTGTGTGTGTGTGTGTGTGTGTGTGTGAAGCCTGTTAAGTGTTAATTGATGATGAAGTTTACCTACCTAAATACACACATACACACACATGTACATTGCTGAGTATAGATTTACTGACACAAATCCAGTATTAACATTTAATATAATATAATAAGGCTGGAGATTTACCCCCCTCTGATACCACCACCCACCTCCCCATTCCTATAATGAAGTGGAACATCTGTTCCTGCAGTCCTTGTTCCAGGAGGAGGGTAAATGGCCTGCTCGCCTTTTCCAGCCTCAGAGCTCTTGATGTGGCCTATCAGTGGAGACACAACTAATGGGATTCCTCAGTGAGGTTAAATGGGAGTTTATCCTCATTAGGTGTAGGGTGACAGCTCCAGTTATGGGTGCGAGAGGTGTGTGTGTGTGTGTGTGTGTGTGTGTGTGTGTGTGTGTGTGTGTGTGTGTGTGTGTGTGTGTGTGTGTGTGTGTGTGTGTGTGTGTGTGTGTGTGTGTGTGTGTGTTTGGTTTTGTTTTGTTTTGTGTTTGTGTATTCTTGAAAAGGAGTGGGACTTCCCAACAGTCTCCAGTCACTTAGTGAGGTCTCCAAAGCACTGAACACTGCACCACAATTAAGCAGTGACATCATCAGGAGGAGGAAAAAGTAGAGCTTGTGAGAAAGAAAGAAACAGAAGGATAGGGAAGCAGAAGAAAGGAATTAGAAGAGACAGACAATGTAGCTCTGATTACAATCAGTGAGGCTTCAGAGGCCATCCAGCCCTGTTAAAAGACTGAAGATCCAAATCACTGGGCCTCAGGAGAACCAGAGCCAGGAAACTGTTTTCTATTATTTAAAAATGTATTTTCAATGACGCTTCATTAAAAATTAAAAGCAAAAACAAAGTACATGAAATTAATATTCAGAGTGTTATGACAAAGAATACAAATAACATGCAATTCAAAGTTAATAAGAATTGTGCTTTATCACCAATTGGGCTTATTTTAATAGTTGTGCCCATCAGTAATAGTAACATTCTACTTAGTAAATACCTTTTTACACATGCACTGTGTTACATTAATGTACCTGCAATGTTGAATGCCTGAATTGAATGTGAATGTGAAATTAACGCGAGGGGAGCTGCACAAGGTTAGATTCACCTTATCAAAAGCAGTGTAATAAGTTTATGACTTGATTACCATCAGTTATGTACTAAGAAAATAACATCAGTTACATTAATTACAACATACCTTAGCCATTTTGCAGTTGAGGAGATTCTTCTTATGTCAGATCAGTTTATTAAAAGAATATGTTTTCCATCTTACTGACATCGTTGTGCTCTCAAACCTCAGCAAATAACTGATGTGTACAATACTGCTCTGCAGTTAAAATGATAGACAAAGCTACAAATAAAAGCTGGGTTGTAATAAACAGAATATTTCCTTTCAGAGCTGCTCTGCTCACCTACTTTCTGAAGGTCTGAAAACCCCAAAACAATCAAATGAAAGTTGGTTTTAGAATACAGTCAAGTTTGTTATTGGTCTTAAAATAGTATAGTTTCAACTAATTTTTCGAAATTCAGCTTGCAGCCTAGATATCTTCAGTGGTGTGATTGAAGTGAAACTTAAGTGCTATAGAAATTATCATTCTTTCAGACTTTGTAGAAAGGTTTTGAATATGTTACTGATGTAACCAGTGAATTATCAAACTGCTGGTGTTTGTCACTTCAGCAGAGCACTTTAGCAGTTTTGATCTATTGTATTCAACCTTTGCCACAATGGGCTCCAGTGGCACTGTCCTCCATTCATCTAAAATGGGACTTGTGAGCAACTGGCTCAATCTCCCATTACGGTTCTGCTAGACTACCACCACAATGCAAACAAAGGCAATAGTGAGGGCATTACAGCAAATGGAATTCTGTGTCGTTTCAGCAAAAGCTGTAATAGAAAAGCAATACAAGTGCATTAAACAAAGCCATATAAATAAGTTGAATCAAAGGTGATGTCGCCACAAGCTGGAGGTCCACCTCTGTGAATTATACAATAATACACAGTGATACTCCCTCAGACATCTCTGGAAGTCCAGCTCAGGACACAGGAATAAAACCATAGTGTTGTGTACAACTGCAACGATGGAGACACACTGTGGAAAGGGGACGGCCTCGAAAAGGAATAAAACTGGGTTCATTACCCAAGCTTATTTGAGTTTAATTCATAATTAGAACAACACATTTGGAGGGAAATTACTAGGCCAGGGAAGAGGGTTTTAATGGTAGAATGATAATTGGCACTCACAGCACCACTTCACTGATTCAATTCTCTCATTCTCAGGATGTGGCGGAAATCTGTACTCTAAGACTGCACCTCAAATAACTTCCTGTATACACTGCACACTAATGTATACACCCGGGGTCATTTGGATTTCTATATCCCTCAAAGAGTAGAGAAGCAATCCAAGTCATGTCAGAATCTGCTTGGTTTGTTTTGGCCTTTCATGTATTTCTTGTAATATTTCTGATGCATGGAACCAAAATGTCTGCTGGTGGGTCTAACTGGCCTGTACTCTCAGAAGGACCCTGTGCATTTAGCCCCACACAGAGTAAAACTTGACAAGCTGATATGCAGGACTGCTGCCGTCCCCTGAGCCTCAGCTGTGTTTAATTAATAAGCAGGCACTTAGTGAGCCAGCCGCAAGAGGGTCCTTACTGTCACATTCCCAGAGGTAGGGGTCCTAAATGAGTCATTAGATTCTCAGCACACATACACGTGCACTCAGCATGTCACAGACACACACACACGCACACACACACACAGACACACACACAGACACAGACACACACACACACACACACACACACACACTGCTGAGGTAGGCCATGCGTGTGTGTGCATGTGTATTTATGGTAAGCACCGGGGGTTTGGTTTTGTGCTAATGGTGTTTTAATGACACCTACTCTTGCCTAATCACCTGTTCTGGAGGCTTCCAGCAGCACAGGTAGCCCAGTGTTCCCAGCAAGGGAATTCTTTTTAATGTCTCCTGTTCATGTCTTCACTCTCATTTGCCTCCCCAATTATTCCATAAGGCTCCACTCAAACCGACTCTGCCTCTGAGGAGGCAAAATGTAATTATAATCTTCAATCTGCTAATTTACATCAACATATCAGTGTAGCAATGGAGCCATTTTGCACTGAGTGGGTAGTTAGAAAGCCAGAGCTTTGCCATTGTTGCGTCCCCCAGTGGTGCCGGTGTGTTTGTGTTGATTAAGACAAGTAGTGTGTAAAATAGAGAGAAACAGTGATAGAAGTTATCACTCTGCTAACCATTAAGTCAGGGCACAGCAGGTGAGACTGGTCATTTTGAGTGATGTCATTACATTTGAGATAATGTATCTTTGGTGCCATAACCACAGGAGATTCATCAAATATGCAAACAATCATCAAAGAGCTTCATTTGTAGATGTGACGAGGTGTGTTCAAATAAAAATGAGTTGCTACCTACCTTTTGGTTACTTTTGATGACACTGTATTTTGCAGAGTGATGTAAAGTAAGCATAGGTAACTTACTCAAGTACTGCACTTAAAGGTGCCCATAGATTTCTTGTAAACAAACAAAAGTTCTCTTTATATTCAGGCTTTGTCACAAAAACTCACTGTGTGTATCTAATAAACGTGATGAATTTCTTTCTTTCCTCATAAAACACACAAACACACAACCAATGTTTAGTATTAAAAGTTTAAAACCTGCTTTGTTTCCGTCCATTTTTAGCTTGCATCCTTCTTCTTCTCTGCCTTTGCGTCACCTGTATCCATCGGATCTATTCAATAGCGCAACTTTATTTCTAAACACCACAAGGAAACTTAAATTACTATTCTGAGGCATATTTTAGTTTTATGCTACTTTATATGTCTACTTCACTAAAGTTCAGAGAAAAATTATCTGCTTTTTATCCTGACCTTTAGTTATTTGAACTTACTAGTTTCTGATGAAGTGTGTAAAATACAATACAATGTCATATAATGAATGAAACCCCCTGTAAGTATCCACTGCAGCCAGCTACAACATTAACATGCTGCTCACATGTTAAAGCATTAGTGAGGATAATATATATAATATACATCATAACACTTACAGGTCCCTAGGTGAGTACTAGGCACCACAATGTGTAGCTTGCAGAGGCTGATTTTTCCCTGGAAATCAACTCTAATTTGGACTAATGGAGACGACTGCCTTCACAGACCAAACACTGAAATAGAGATAGATGAAGGAGGAGAGAGAAAGTGGAAAAACAACAATGATTGGTGGAAAGATGCAATGTAATTATTAAATGGATTTAGTAGCAGTATGTAATATTGATAAAAGTATTATTAATAGTAAAACTGTAGTGCAGCCAGACAGGAGATTGGAATACAGCAAATGCACTATCTGTTACCTGGTGTACAAGAAGCAGCAAAGTCAGCAGTATGCCTTCATATCCAGGTACAACTACACAGACAGCAATTACATTAGTATTATTCTCTTCACTGTCAAAACCTCTAACATGGTGGAGTTACAAAAATACTACATTAAGTATGTTACTTGAAAATTAGAAAATAATGTGTCATTTATCAAAGTAAATCTAAATAAAGTAATAAATAAAAAATGCTATAAGTATAACTTTCATGCTATAACTTTCCCCAGGCTTTTATAGACTGTGATGTTAATGTGATCACACAGAAAACACATGCCGCACCCCTATATCACCTCCTTGTTTCTTGTTCATCAGCTCATCGATCAGGACTATTGTGTGTGTTACTAGTGTGTGTGTGTGTGTGTGTGTGTGTGTGTGTGTGTGTGTGTGTGTGTGTGTGTGTGTGTGTGTGTGTGTGTGTGTGTGTGTGTGTGTATTTCTGTTTGTGTGTGTGGGTTTGTGTTTGTGTGTATGTGTGTGCGTGCGTGTGTGTGTGTGTGTGTGTGTGTGTGGCCTGCCTTACTGCTGGCATGGCTGACAGGGTAATTAGTTCTAATGAAATAACGTAGTCATTGTGGACAACAATTAAGGGCAGCTCTCATCCCACTCATTAGGCTGAGTGGAGGAGCACTATCATTTGCCCAGATAGTTAATGATCTGATCTGAAGAACACACCCACTGATCAAATGAATTCTTACGCAGATAGACGCAAACATGCACATAAACAGGTTTGTACATGGCCACACTGGATACATTGTTGTTTCATTTTTATTTATTTATCTTTCTTAACAAATCCTCCAGAGGAGTAAAATCAGTTTAACGATTATGCAATCCTTAAAAAATGTTTTATTACTAGTGCTGTGATGCTGCTCCTTGTGTCGATACCTACAGTCATGTATGTATGTATGTTATGTTTATCACTCACAGCACATGTTTATGGTTAGAGAAAGATCATGGTCTGGTTTTGGCCATGGCGGTTTAAGACAGGACAAAGCTACAGTGTGTTTATTGACCTTTAACTGAAAACTTGACCTCTCCCTAACTGTAACTGAAGCCCTTTTGTTGCATACGTCTGGATGTGTACTCTGGAGTCCTGCACTCCTCCTTGTTAGTCTGGTGCGTTACTTAAATATACTCAAAAAAAGATAACATAATTCAGGCAGAGATTACTGATAATTGTCAGAAGTGATTTGGAAAACAATTTGATATTTTATAAACAAAACATGTACGAGACAAAGTTGGTTTATTAGGTCCACCAAGCAAAAAGTGATAATTTTGGAGCTGCTGAAGAATTCTAATGTTTGATACTGAGAGGTGTTTCTAATATTTATATATAAACTACCCATTATATGTATGTGGGTAGTATCATATATTTATGTAGTATTATTACTGATGCATTAACATGTAAGCAGAAGTGGAGCAAATGTTACCCAGTTTATACACTGTTATGTAGTTTAATCTACAATAATGCATTATATTTTATGAACAAATGTTGACAAAAACTTTACTCTTAAAAGTAACAAATAACAATAAAATAACAATAAAATAACAAAATAACATAATAATAATAATAATAATAATAATAATAATAATAATAATAATAATAATAATAATAATAATAATAATAATAATAATTGATGTAAGAAAGGGTTTTCTTTCTACAGTATAACCCGCAGAAGGAAGCTTGAATCTACTCATGGACTGTGAGCACCACAAGCCGAGTGGTTCATAAACCACCATCACATGGTGGTTTATGACCAGTTACCTACATCTTCTCTTACTGCTGTTGATGACTTGAAAATGCATTTATAGCTGCATTAAATGCACAATAGCACCATTCTAGTCTTTCAACCACTTAAAGCGCTTTTGCATTAAACTCCAACATTTACTCAAGCGGACTGGATTGGATCAAACCGCCAAACTTCTGATTGGGCGACGAACCGCTTTACCTCCGGAGCCAGAGCAGCCTCACGGACTCAGAACCCGTTAGACTTTAGAGCGAATCACGGTGCAGATACACAGATTATTTTTCACTTCCTTCATTGCAAGATTTCTGAAGAGGTCTGCACTCTCCAAGTGCCCTTCTAGTTAGAATTGATACAGAATTGAGACTGTTGGAAAGTCCCACTCCTTTTCAAGAATACACAAACACAAAACAAAAAAAGACCAAACAGACACACATACACACACACACACACACACACACACACACACACACACACACACACACACACAAAGTACACAAACACACTGTGTATATACAGCCTTCCAGTGAGTGGGGAAGCAGACAAGTAGGTAAAAAGAGGTGGTTGGGTTAATGACTCTCACTGGGGCAAGAGCGATCCATTAAATCTTGTATTAATTATAAATTCAGTTTTTTCTTAATTTCATTCGAACATTTTGTCTTATATTGTAATGAAATCAACTATCTTTGTTCTTCTTTTTTAAGGCATTGTTTCACTGTGATTAGAGTATGTCCATTGTTCATCTTAAAAACATAGATAGCACACAGTTCTGCAACATACACGTGCAACATACTGTACAGTAAGTATATGCAACATGTGGTTTTTTTTTGGTGGACTTCCTTCATCTTCAGGGCCAGTGCTGTGACCTTGCCTTTGCTTTGCTGCCTGCTCCATGTTTATTTATTTATTGAAATAAACTTCTTGATTCAAGGTCTAGTTATGTGGAGCACAAGGCTGAGCATTACCATACTGCCTGGCAAGGTTAGTGCTGCTTCACATTGCCATGAGTTCATCCCAGCTGCTCCAACAGCACAGGCTCCAACTGATCTTCCAATGATAGTGGCATGTATTTATACTGAAGCTAAAAGTAGTTATAATAGTTTTCTTAGAGTTATTATTGTCAGTGCAGAAGCAGAGTTTTCTTTTAGAAACAGAAATATTAAAACTAAATTGAAAATATTTTATTTCATTTTCACATTATCAAAACTGATGTAATTGCTCTCTCAAATCACAATTGTAATAATACGTGGACTAAAAAGATCACAAAAAAATATTTAAACACTAAAAATCTGAGAGTGACACTAGAAAAAGAAGATGACAGGAAGGCAAAAGAGAAAATGAACAGGAAGAGAAGTCATGTTGACATCTATAGATATTGTCAGCTGCTCCTGTTCCCCTTTTAAAAAATCTGCTATTTTAAGAGGAGTAAATCTCACATGTATAGTTAAAAATAGTAAAACTAATACTAAATAATTGTTCAAAGAGGTGCTCTCAGTGAATGTAAAAGATGTTTGACTGGTAAAAGCGTTTGTGAGAGTGTCCATACTCATGGTCTCAGTAGTTCAGTGTGAACATTATTCATCAGTCAGGACTTCTGACCTCAGGTGTCTTCCTACTCGTACTGTATGTGGGACAGGCTATAATCTTAGTTCAGCTTGAAGGGATCATTTCAGACAAATACAACTTTAGTTTAGTTTGGCACTCATTTGTATCATCTTTATTTGGTGTGTTTACAGGTGCAGCGCTGCAGTCTAAACCTAGCCAAATGATTTCACTACTATGTCACATTTCCTATTGTATTTAATATGTATTAATATACTGTGCTGTGTCAGTTATAGCAGCTTGAGTTTTCTAATTTGACAAAAGGGTAAATTGGTGCCCCATGTTGAGCTACTCTAAATGTAAGACTTACGGTCAGTAAAACATCTGATTTAAAGAAAAAGACACTGTGGATGTTGTTAGAGAGTAACCTTCAGACCATGCTGACTGGACATTTGGTATGAGAGGCCAATAAATCAGCCTGATATACTGTACAGGTATAATCCTATTTGCCTGTATTTCCATATATCTACTGTATGTTCAAGCCCATACATGATAAGACTAAGAAAAGCACTTGCACCCACAGCAGCTGCTGGAGTGTTTGCCATGTTTAAAAGCCATAAGACCAGGTCTCATTTTATTAAATCAAGTATGACAACCACACATTCACCACACTAGCTCTAGATCTCACTCTGCAGTAATTAGCCAATTAAGACAAACACATGTATGGCTTATCATAGCCTTGATGGACTGTCTCTTCACTTCCAACCCCTCCCCCCCAAATGTGCCTCCACTGAAAAAGCTCCAGCTCCTCTCTCTCCTTCTTTTTCGAGAGTGAGGAGAGCAAAAGCAAGATGATGGGCATCATTAAGATCAGCGGTGCGTACTGAGGCATTGCATTGCTATGGCGTCCACATCCAACACAGTAGTGTTCATTAACACTGCGTAGCCATCGTCCCCAGTACACACACAGCACTTTATTAGCACAACAGAGCAAACACAGCATTCAACAGCATTAAGAGCAAATGGATATGTTATTAATCTCATTGTCAGATGAAGAGGAGTTTGTTAATCCGGGGCATTGACTGCTTGACCTTTTTTGTATTTTAGAGTATGAGAGAGCAGCACAGGTCGCCATGTTCTAATTATTTCCTCCCTTTCCCTCTTTTCATTCATCCCTGTCCCCACCGTCTCCCTCCTTGTCTTCCACAGCAATTTGGCAAGATATTAGACGTTGAGATTATTTTTAACGAGCGAGGCTCTAAGGTAAGTGCACTGTTTCCACACATTCATGCACATTCTCTCACACATGTGATTTTCCAGTCGACCGTGTTTGTCTCGTGCCCTCCTCTTCTCTCGCAGTCCTCCACTCCTCATTTCACAGCTCTCTTTCCTTCTGTCTGATAGTAATTACAAACCCGAATCAGTGACACTTGCCTGCAGGCAACTTTTACACCTTACCGGCTGCCATGCACTGTAACATAATGAAGACAATGAATCTTAACGCTGACAGTAGGATTCACACAGTCTACAAATACATGATGTCTTGCCTCTTTAGCTTCTCAACCTATAGTGCCAAGAAGTAGAAACAAATTCTGTACAAATGTTCTCTGTTTTAAATCTCAGTAAAATCAGAACATTAAATGTGTCATTTTCATATGAATAAATATCTATTTTGCTGATTTAAATCTTCAGATACAGTACTATATTACAACAGTGTTTCACCCTCTAGCCATTTCATGAAGTTTTTACATTTACTGCTCTGGAGCTGATTGCATCAAACTTAGCTTAATTGTAATGTATATTTATTAAGTGATGTATAACTCAATTCAAAGGGGTTTCACCACACATCTAGTTCTTCGGTAGAGATAAAGTGTAGCTGACCAGGCTCATTTGCTCATCTATTGGTTGCTTTATTGACCTTTCTGACTTTATTTATACAGAGGAAAATTCACTGAGAACAAGCTCTCTGCAGAAGTGCGCTGTTCAGAGCTATAGACAAATAATTACAGTGACAAGTAGTTACATGTAGTTAAATGATAAAACACAACCAAGAGTTGAAAATTGTTGCGTAAACATTGTATAATAATGTCATGCAGTACATCTATGCTAGCTAGACAACAGGAAATAACAAGAAATTAATGTAATTTGTAATTACTGGTTATTCAATCAGCATGATCCTCCCATCTCTGCAGTTGCTTTAATGGATAGAATTCCCTTGCGTTGAACACTAGGGGATTTATTCCGTAAACACAAAACACAAGTACAGCCACAAAACAAAACTGTGTAGAAAGAGGCGTAAAAGGTAACAAAGGGAAGCACAAATATTTAACAAGATAGCAGTCAGCTCCCTTGTCTTTTAGGAAACCAAGTACTGTTTCCTTCTGTAAGCACTCTTTCAACCTTAGCAGGTCTAGTTTACATTCAGTGCATCCCATTCCCTAGAAAAACAAATTATTTACACATGATAAAGAAAAGAAAGCAGGCTCTCTGCATTAGGGTGAAGAGCAGTGAACGTATCTATATGTGGTAACAAAATGTCAGAAGGATTCATTTTGCTCCCACTTCGCACCCTTAAATATATTTTTTTATCTGCTCCCCCTCTGAAGAGCAGGCCTATGTGTTATTTATGCCAAGAGGAAGGCAGTGAATCCTGTATATGCATAAGATATCACATTGCCAGGTGCTGTTTGCACATTTTATCTGGCGAGGCAATTACAGGGCAACGACTGGCCCGGGATACATAAGCTAAAAATACTGGCTGCTTATTCCAGTGTACCAGGGGTCCTCAGGGTTTGTGTAACAAGAACCCCTCTGTGCAGAATATCTCATAGTAATTTCAAGCACCAGAATCAATCTCAGTTAGACAATGTACACGGGACGTCGTCAAGTCCGGGCCAAAGGTTTTGATCACTTGAAAAAAGAAATTGAAAGTTTTGATCTTGAAATTTGAAAAATAAGTGTCTTAAAAAAAAATTCAGGTTGAATATTATTTTGATTGATTAATTATTTTTTTCACTTTCATATCTTTTTTCAGTTTCAGATCTTTTTCAGTTTCAGATCTTTTTTCACTATTATTTCAGTTTCAGACTTTTGGCCCTGATCTGGCGTGGGGGACATGGCTTCAGCTGAGGTGAGAGGGGTGTTGAAATGTGAGTGTAGTTCAACAGACACTCTTGGTCCTGCTCTTACTCAGCAGGACACAACCTCTCAGCTGAGCACGTACACACACAGTAGTCAGCTGTTTGACCGGCAGCTGGCATTTATGAGAAAGTGACACTGCTCTCTCGCTATCTGTCCATGTTTTATAGATCCAATCCAGATATTTGTAAAACACATTATTTCATTATGGCAATTTTAGGATTTGTTAAAATTGACAAGGAGAAAATAAAATACTTTTTTTGTTGTTAAAATTTGGGGTGAAGGGGGTTGTGTCTGTGGAGGAGGTCAGTCAGGCAGGAGGGGGCCAGGTTATGGAGGGCTTTGCAGGTCATGAGGAGGATCTTGTACTGGATTCTCTGGGGGATGGGGAGCCAGTGGAGCTTCTAGAGGATGGGGGTGATAGAGGAAGGTCCTCAGCCTTCTTTGTTTTGCTGTCACTCATGATTCAAGGCCCCTCTCAGTTGAAGCCACGCCCCTCCACGCCAGATCAGGGCCATAAGTCTGAAAGTGGAAAACATGTGATCTGGAAGTGAATAAAAGATCTGAAAAAAAATAAAATAAGAACAGTAAAAAATAAGTTCTGAATCTAAAAACATAAAATCTGCAAATGAAAAAAACAAGACCTCAAATATGAAAATATATATGTAAGAGAAAAATTAAAATAAATATTGTATTCAAAAGAATGACAGAACTGAATCAACATAATATTCACTTTTCATACACTTTTTTTAATATATTATTATATTTTTGAAAGTTTCAAAACTTGAACTTTCAGTTTAAATTATTTTTTTCAAATGATGAAAAACCAGGATTTAGCTCTATACGTTGTCACTATAGACTGACAGCTGGGTGAAGCTGAGAAATGTCAAGGTTGAATCATGAAGAAATTCCTTGTTGAGAGAATTGAAAGTCCTTCATCACCTTCCTCAGTCTGAGGGTACAAGTTTTACGGCTGAGTGGTATTGCAGATATGTGAGAGGCTGGGCCCTTACTGATATCTGTCAGCCACACACACCAATCATATTTACCTGAAGTAATCTATGGACTCTTCTTAAAACACAACATCACTACATATCCCTACACTGTCAAATGTAGTTTCTTGGGTGGCTTCTGTTCCACTTCGGTGTGCATACAAATCATGATTATTATATTTCCCTTTTGTGAAAGCAGCAGGGGATGTCATATGATTGAACAGGACTGCATAAGAAATGAAAGCACTAAGCATGCTATCAACAAGTGCTGAAAAACAAAACTGATTCACTACTTTACTTTTTCAAAATTATATTATATTGACTGTCTTTGAGACCTGTCCAGAGTGTTTTTAGGTAGTTTTTTTATAAAGGGAAGAGTAGGTGGAACATCAGGACTGACATCCAGACACACACACTGGCGTAGAATGATCTATCCTTACCATCAGTGTATCGCTGTGTCTTTTTGAACGTTGCGTTTGAAGAGCTACACTACCACTTTGGCAAGAAACAACAGTGTGGGTCATTTCTGCTGACCTACATAAAACCTAAGTTTCACTGACCAGCCACTTCTTGTGCTTAACACAAAGCATGATCAATCCCTGCTAAAGAAGTAGTTGTTGTCCTAAACTAGGGGTGGGGAACCTCCGGCCTCCGGGCCGTATACGGTCCGCGAGACCATTTGATCCGGCCCTTGAGGTAATTCATAAAACGCACGCAAAAAAAATCCACTACCAAAAAAAACTAGACGGCAATATTTTAAACGGCCGAGGTCAGGGAACTTGAACACAACACGAGCGGAACGTGTCATCACGTGGTAACATCATGTCAAAAAACTTAAATATTAAATGAGACGGTCATTGACATCAGTGAACGCAGCATGGAGAGTGTAACAAAGAGAAAGGTGGATGTGGAATGTCGTACTTCCAGGAGAAATGGACGAACGATTATTTATTTGTGGAAGTAAAAGGCCAGTGTGCCTAGTTTGTGTGGACGTACTTGCAGTGATGAAAAATAATCTCGACCGTCATTACTGCACGAGACATGCCGAACTGCACGAGCTGAAAGGACGAGTGCGTTTGGATAAAGTTAATGCTCTTCGGCGGAGTTTGACCCAACAAGCAGCTCTCTGCAGAGCGTAACATAAACACATGGAAAGATAGAGAGGTAGACCACCACACCAAGAACAGACTGTTGCGCCACTGCTGTGCAATTATCACTGCCATGTGCAATATTCACTTTATTTCTATCAACCACTTGGTACTTATATTATTTTTTATTCTATTTAATTATTGTTTACTGCCTTTTTACTTCATATGTTCTTTTGCTGTGACAAGATACATTTACCCGTTGTGGGACTAATAAAGGATTTCTGATTTCTGATAAAACAGAAAGATACAAGTTGATTTTTGCACAGCATAAAAGAAAGGTGAAATGAATGGGCTGTGTCTTAAAAAAAAATTGCAGAGGTTATGAGATCAATAATTAGTATGGCCCTCGAAGGATGTTGTAAAAAAAAAATGGCCCTTGATAGGAAAAAGGTTCCCCACCCCTGATCTAAACCTAACCAAACCTTTATGGTATTTTACAACATATTGCAGCCTGTGTGATTATCTAACTACTTGTGTTTCTTGACCCCTTCTCAACTATATTTATTGATGTCGCTGTGTTCTGACATCTCAGCAATTAACCTGGTGAGTACATTGTCACAGTAAGCGATAGAACCACTGGCTTAAGCAACACAAAGTACAACCCAAGTTGTAATAAATAGATTTTTTGCTTTTAAACACTGTGGTGACAAATCAGGAAAGTGCCATATGGATTTTTAGAAGGCAAATAAAAAATGCCAAAAATGATGTTTAGTGTGAAGGACTCATTGCATTATGAGCTATTATGCTGTACAAATAATGTGCAACGGAAATCTTGCTGTATGTGTCTATGTATGATTAAACAGGTGCCCATGACTCTAATATGTCTCTTTGCATGTTAATGAAGTGTGAATTCCTGCAGTTTAAGTTCAACTACACTGATAAGGAAGAATGAAACATTTAACATAAAGCCCTTCACCCAGGCAGTAATTCATGATAGCAAATATGATTGTACAGCTCTCACTCTCTCCCTGCTTTAAGCTCATTGACTAAGATAGATGAGGTTTTGCAGTTTAGGGTTTGGAGGCATGTCTTCCTGCATATGAGCGGTTTGAGTGAGCTGCATCTCCAGGCACATTCAGAGACACAGACAGGGCCTCATGAGTGAGCTGCGTCCTGGGGCTCAATCAGAGAGTCATGGCGGAGATTGTAATTGTATGGTACTTATCTGCTCTCTCACAGGGCCTTCGCACACCAGCACAGCAACTGCTTCCTACAGCAAACACACACACACACACACACATTTTCACAAATAAAAACAGACATCTCAATTTCCATTGTGTGTGTGGAAGCTTTCATTGCATTTGCTAATTCAATTACAGTAGGTCCAGTTGTTTCTGTAAATGCATGTACAGCGGAATCTGGGATGCTAAAAGGAACAGAGAATAGAAACACACACTCACACACACACACACACACACACACTCACACACACACACACACACACGTACACACACACACACACACAATGATGAGGTGGTCATTTAAGTGTAATCAGGACTACTGTATCTGTGCTTTGATGTCCTGTGTTCCCAACGTCTCTCTGGCCTCTGCTTCTTGGTCTATACCTCCTCCTGACCTGCAGCTCTCTCATCTGTGCTTTGTGTCTTTTTCTTCTCTCTTCTTTTCCTTATTTGTTATATCATTTCATTTCTGGACTTCATTCCTTTGTCGCTTGATTTTCAACCCCACCTCCTGGCCACTGCAGGGCTTTGGGTTTGTAACATTTGAAACGAGTGCAGATGCTGACCGTGCGCGGGAGAAACTAAATGGTACAATCGTAGAGGGACGCAAAATAGAGGTGCCTTCCTTTCCCTGTCTCTCCTTACCTCTTGCCCCCTTCTTCTTTTTTATTCCCCTCCTCCTCCCCTCTCTCTACTTCCTTTCTCTGCCTGATGTTTCCTGCAATATTCCCTCCTTTCCCTCTCTTCCTCCATTCCTTTCTTTCCTCTCTCCTGCCTGCTGCACCTTGAACGCTGCATGCTGAACCCTGATCCGTAAGTGTGTGTGAAAAAGAGAAAGACAGACCTATTCAGTGGTGTGTTGCAGTGTTTTTTGACACAAATGTTGAATTCTACTTTGCTCATGATGGATTGTATCATGTTATTTGTGTATGTGGCATGTGCATAAGATCACAGTGGTTTTGATTTGAGTAAGAAACTTCCCTGTTAATGTTGAACTCTTTCAAAAATGTGTGCCATTCCAGTGTGCCTTAACTTTGTTAAAGCACTTGTTGTCCTCAATCTTTAGCATTGAGTGTTCCATTTTGATGTCATCATCCTCTTGCCTGCATCTGTCATTCTTTAACCTGTTTCCATTTCAACTCACTAGGGTTCATCTAATAGAAGAACCTTAAGGCT
>NC_041373.1:1657500-1690000 GCF_900634415.1 Cottoperca gobio
AGTAGGGCTGTCAAGCGATTAAAAACATTAATCTAATGAATTATAGCTTTGTGAGGAGTGGGGGAATTTACACGAAAATACCTACAAGCGACATACCCAAAGTAAATTGAAAGCTGCTCTTCAACCATTTGCACCAGCTGCATGATTTTGGTCTCTTTCAAAAGATAACTCTCTTGTTGTTCTTGCAAAACATTGAATAATCACTCCAAGTGCTTCTAGCACTGAGTAATAGTGGCCTGAATATAATGAATTTGAATAAAATACACTCCGCCTGAAGTTTGTTGTTGAAAAATATGCCTGAAGATGGGTATAGCTGGTAGGTATGAGCTGTAAAACATAATAAAAACATAGAATCAAGTGTTATGAAGTAAAACTTCCAATTTCAGATAAAAGGGATAAAAACTTAATTTATTAGACATATTTTTCTAAGAGTAACACCAGGCGTACACAAACTGTGCATGTGTACATATTATAATATTTATTAATAAAATATTATTTGTATTTGTAACACACATTCCCTATTAGTAGTAATCACACAGAGTAAGTGAAGTATAAACAAATGTTTTTCTAATATTTTTATGTTTTTTTTGTATTTTCTTCTGAACAATAAATAAATATAATTTTGAAAATAAATGTTATTTTATAAAATCAAACCATGGGAAGTGACGCATGTACGAACAAGGCGTTCATTGTCTATACTCATGAAGGTTGTAAAAAACCCATCTAAGCTCTGCTCAAATGAAGTGTCAATCTAACGCTAAGAGCCCGCGCAACAACCAGGAAGTGTATGAACCACGATGAGCGCATGAGATATTAAGTTATGACTCTTTATGATCACACAATGTAAAAATCGATCAGCTGATTTCATAGATTGCAACACCTGTTCATGGGCTTTTATCGATGTGACGATGTTCACGGTGGATATCTTTTTACCGGAGACGAACGTGTGGACATCTGGCAATGGCTTATGAGCGTCCTTTTCAAAATATTGCTGAAAAGAGGATATTTATGAGACTTTATAGGTAAGTGGGCTCAAAGTTATGATTTTGATTTTGAGTGTACTTGCTAGTTTGAGGAGCTGATTGTACCTGCTGTTGTGATTTTCATCTCAATATCTAAATAGACGAGATTCTAAGCTTTCCAAAAATAAAAAAATATTTTTTTGCAAGGTGCTGTCGGAGCAAAAGTTAGGGGCATCTAGGAGCGCGATTAATCTGCGTTGGGACCCAGGGACTTAGTGTTTTTAAAATCATGTATGTGTAGTATTTCTTTTTTTTCTAAATTTGCTCTGCACATTACAAAAGACATGTATGGAAGCCTATTTCCGCCAGTAAAAGAAAAATTTAAATTATGAGATACTAAGTCATAATTATGAGACAAAAAGTAATAATTATGAGATATTTTACACAACAGACAAGCTAGCAGCTTTTTGGTGTAAGTTCTCCTATTTATCTTGACACGGAAATGGATTGTGAGCACATTGAGGACTACTTTAAGCGTGGATTTACAACAGATGAAATACTCCATTTGCTTGCTGATTCACATGGGGTTGAACTAAGCAAGCATACCCTTAAAAGAATTTTGAGCAGGAAGCAGCTGTGGCGTCGAAAGAATACAACTGATATAGCTGAGGTGGCAACTTTCATTGAACAGCAACTGGAAACATCTGGTCAGTGTCATGGTTATAGATGGATGCACCAAAAATGTTGGTTACATGGAATTGTGACTGACATAGAAACAGTGCAAATACTGCTGCAGTTATTGGATGGTGAAGGTGTTGATCTGAGGTCAAGAAACAGACTGCGAATGCGCGTTTACCACAGCTGTTGTCCAAACTATGTATGGCACATTGATGGCTACGACAAGCTTAAGCCATTTGGAATTGCAATCAGTGGATGCATTGATGGGTTTTCCAGAAAGATGATATGGCTTGAAGCTTACAAAACAAACAATGACCCAAAGATCATTGCTGGCTACTTCATTCATGCTGTTATCAATGCTGGTGGGTGCCCTGCCAGAATCAGACTTGATTTAGGTACAGAAAATGGCCATATGGCTGAATTGTAACAGTTTTTGCATTATCCTAGGAATCAAGCACAAACCGACAGTGTCACCTTTGGTCCAAGCACTGGAAACCAGCGTTTTAAAAGATGGTGGCTTTACCTTGCGCAATGAGTGTGTCCAGTTTTGGATAGACCTATTTGACAAACTGAGAGAAGATGGTTACTTCTCAGACAACTTCTTGGACAAGTCCCTGATCCAGTTCTGCTTTCTTCAAACAGTACAGGTAGATGACACATTATGAAGTGAAGAACTGTTGAATGTGTTGAATACTTTTTTAAAGCCACAAATTAATGTGTACAAAGTCATTTACTGTGTTCCCGTGTAGAGAATGAATAATACGTTATTTTTCTAGACAATTAAAACAATAATGTGGGTATTCAGTGTAGCTCTTTGTCAAAAAAGTAGGGCTTTAAGAATTGTCCAGTGTAATAATTTGCATGCATAACAATCTAAATGCCCATTCTTATTTACGGAGTTTATCCACCACATTTTTAAATCTGTGAAGATATAACATTAGTTGCACGGCTGAAGTACATTATAGGTATTAATATGATTGTGCCAACCTACTATATTACTAAAAAATAAAACTCTCAAATATGACAAACAACTTATCTTAAAGCAATAATCACCAATGCTCAATATTTAACACATTCTGACTGACTGAATATTATTTGCCTCCTAGAAAGAACTTAATGAGGTTGTATTGACTTGGAACAACCACAGAGTCCGTCTAGTCCATAACTCACGATCACCCCATGGACGTCCCTCCATATTGCAAGCAGTCCCTCATCTGCACGGAGGCAGAGAGTGTTTGCACTCTGTGGACCTGGCGAAGGTTCAAGTCTGCCTTGACGAGTGTGTGTTCAAGGACTTCCCATGTGATGAAGATGTGTTCCATATTTGTGTGGACCTAATGTCAGAGTATAACCTGAAATTAACAAATGATGTGTCTGAAACCATTGACCTGTACATCCAACTCAGACAGCTGATGAACAATGAACTAGATCAAGATCATTAACTTTCCTGGGCTAGTGTCACAATTTATATTTCATATTATATTATATTATTATATTTGGTTCCTGTTTAATTTCAGGACAAATTGAAATATACATACTGATTGCAATTGTCAGAATTATAATATGCTTTAACCTGTGATGATAAAAATATAAGTGTGGCTGTTTGAGACACATCAAATATGTACCAAATATTTTCAGTTACCAGTCTAACAAAATAAATTGACACACAAAGTCATGTGTTAGATTGACTATGTTGATGAAGAACAATAATCTTCTTCACTCTTTCTCTCTGATTGGCCTGTTCCTGCCACACATCCATGGAGGGAGGTATGGATGATTCCAAAGACAGCTCCAGAGAGAGAGGCAAGGTGTCATCAAGACTGGAGTACTCCATCTGAGAAATGCTTTCTGTGTGGAACGTCACAATGCCACTATCCTCTAAAGCACCGACATGAAGCAATGTTTCATGTTCTGGCAAACTAGACGCATCAGTGGAGTTGACTGTGGTGTAAATAGAAACACTGTCACTGCTTGCATTTGCAGAAATGGTGCTGTTTCCAACAAAATTGACATCTGAAGTATTTATCTCCACATCGTCTGTTGCAGATGTGTCTGCAGAGAAGTGATACATGTCTGGTCCGTCATGTGTCTTTTCACCTTCTTGAGCAGTTGCATCACTATTGTCTTCCACCAGATTGATGTCACAGGCAATGTCTCTCTTCTTGGTTGTTAAATAGAAACGTAAGAGAGGTGATTTTGTCTTTTCATACAGTTCCTTGACTGTGATATTATCCTCTAACTGAAAGTCAGTTTAGTCAATGTCAAAATCAGTAAGGTTCCCCTCTGCATTTTTTCCATCTGGAAAAAACAACTGCACAGCCTTTTCAATTAGGTTCTGTTTTTTACTGCCCTTCATTACACTCTCTTTTCTGGTTCCCCCACCCTTTTTGGTGCTTACCTGAACAAATTCCCCTTCTCTGAAATGCATCCATCCAAGTTCAATTTTTCTTTGATTCTTCTGAGCATTCTTTGGAGGAGTTTGAGGCTCTCTTTCAGACACATGATCATGTTTGTTTCTTGAGAGCCTTCCTCTAAGTCGCTCAAAAAGCTTTGTCTTGCGACTGCTGTGTTCTCTTTCCTTCCGTCTGCAGTATCCAAAAACAGCCAGTCGATCACCATAGGATGGCAGATACTCTCTCAGCTGGTCATCTGTCATGAGATGTATGACAATCAATCTAAAATTAAGAAATATTTCAAGTATTTTTAGGTCAAGTGAAAAAATTACAACAATGAAAAACCTGCATATACAGCACCGGATATTATTTACAAAGCTCTTCCAAAGTTTAGGGTTTTTTAATTAGTTAATTAGTTAGTTTATTTGTAAAATGTGAAAATGAAGCATTTCCTATATAAACTACCTTCTCCTGCTCCCTTCGCTGTATGTCTTCCTCAGGCACCTGTCGTGACCTTAAATAGTCACATAGCTCATACATCTTGTGACAGTTCAAAATCCTCTGTACCTCTGTTGAACAAAATGAAAGCTTCAATATAAACTTAAATAATTCTATTTAAAATCGTTTATTTATTTGTTTTTATTATATTTATTATATTTATTCAGCGTGTATATTATTGATCTTCTGATCTATATCCCTCTGATATGACAAATCCAATGCTTTAAAGTGGTTAAGGAGAAGTGTTCACTTTTGATTTTAGTGTGACACGGTTTATGACATCACTGAATGAAAAAACACCTGCAGTGACTAGTTTATTATTCCATGTTTGCCTTTATGTTTATGTATAGCCTAATACAGTGGTTCCCAAACTTTTTCTGCTGGGCCCCCCTTTTGTAAATAAGAATATTTTTTCGAGCCCCCCCTGTGAGCCCTGTCACAAACATGTCCATGTTATGCTAGCAGGGCGGCCCCCACTTTGGGAACCACTGGGTTAATATAACTCGTATATTGCACACTCCTGCCCGCATTAAACAGCCTCACTAAGTTCTAGATTCGCACGGTTGCCGAGATATCCATGGCCAATGAATGATATCCATGCTAACTGTACCACCTCAAGGTTTGCGAGGTGATGTCACTGAGAATAATCGCTGATATTAGCACTTTCAATAGAATAGCAAACTGAAAGGTGACAAAGGATGACAGTGCTCATGTACAATATCCGCATGACTTTTTAACCATTACCTTACACGTAGGCTACAATAATTAGAGGTGTATTGTAGCTGAGATAACACTTGCCGACTCTTAATTTAAGAGCTATGCTGATACAGTGGCCTCTGAGGAACATGAAGCAACTCACCGCAGCAATCGGCCTGTTTACACTGTTTTCATTAGTGATGTGAACCACAACACTAGAGGCATATTATAGTTTATAACAGGTATTTTCGGAGCTTCATGAACTGCATTGTTGTACAAACTGTAGTTTAGCTACAAAGACTGCTGATTAACGTTACAATTAGGCTATATGTACTATCTAACGTTTACAAAAGTCACCTGTAATAGTTACCTTATTTAGCACTGCATGTCGTTTGCATGGTGGGGGCAGCGAGGTGATGAAGGGACCTTTGAAGACAGCGCCACTGTAACGCATGCCCTCTTCTTATCTCATAATTTCGACTTTTGTATCTCATAATTATGACTTTCCATTGAGATTTTTTTTTTACTGGCGGAAATAGGCTTCCATACATGTATGCCCAGAATCCAGAATTATTGTGTGTTCAATTTTTGCAAAAATTGAATTTCCATTTACACACACCACTGTGGGTAATTAAAGCTTGGACTGTGTGTGTGTGTGTGTGTGTGTGTGTGTGTGTGTGTGTGTGTGTGTGTGTGTGTGTGTGTGTGTGCGTGTGTGTGTGTGTTGACTGAAGGTTGAACAGGGACCTTCAGCTAAACCAGCTCACATCAAATCACCATGCCACCCTGTGACTGTCGGGGTGATCCTCGTGTGTGTGTGTGTGTGTGTGGGTGTGTATGTGTGCGTGTGCGTGCGTGTGTGTGTGTGTGTGTGTGTGTGTGTGTGTGCATGATGAAGGATGTCCTTAGGCTGAATCTGACTCTCAAAACAATACAGGCCATCTGCTTTGTGTCCCTCCTGCCAAACATTGTGCCGACCTTCATGCAGGTCTCTGTATCTCTGTTACTGCCATCTCTCCTCACTCCCTCGCAGTGTTTAATCCTCGGAGGATTCAACCTCCAACCTACGTATCCCTCCATCCTTGTTTACGTTTTGCTATATCTTGTCAAGTAGTTCTTGTCAAAAGTTAACACATTAGAAACCTTAGAAAGTCTTGATTTAGGAACTATTTTAACTACTTTAATTTGTAGTAACATAATCAATCCATCACTTTTTTCATCTTTGTCGTGTCAAAATGATCTTCCATGTCCGTATATTTTATGTAAAGCGGTCTGTGAGCTACTTTATTCATTAACATGAACCATTATATCTTTAACAAGATTTGAGTCCTCCAACATACACAACATATGCAAGGCACGAGAGTGTTGTCCATGAGCATTCTAAAAGGCCCTAAACATTGAGATTTTGATCTCATAAATTGATAAATAATGTTTAGTATAGTCATGCTAGTGAAGAAAGTCAGTTTTCTGATATACTGTGTTTGGCCAATATTTTTCTTTTACTAAACAGATATTGTCTCCAGTGAAAATAATTCAAATGTGGTCCAGGACAATTTTACTCATGACCCAACAAATGCAGCATTACTTACTGTGTCTTAAGAACTGCTAATCCACTTTAAACCATGAATTCGTTGTGGCACCGGAGAACACAGACACATCATACAGACGGAGGGAGGGAATATGATTTATAATATTCACTCAAGAGTCGCGTTTTGGTTTTGGTCATTCTCAACGGCAACCATATTATTTTAATGTTTCAGAGTGATTTTATACAATGAAATTTAAATCACTGTGCTTCTTCCCACCTTTCTCTCTCTCCCTCTGTGTCTCGATGTCTTTCTCTCAGTGACCGGGTTTCCATACCCCAGTACAGGAGCAGCTGTGGCCTACAGAGGGGCCCATTTGAGAGGGAGGGGTCGCGCTGTCTACAACACATTTCGTGCTGCACCTCCTCCTCCACCCATCCCTGCCTATGGAGCGTGAGTGACTGCTCACACTAACTAACACAACACACACACACACACACACACACACATACACACACACACAGAATCTATTTGCGGTTAATTGTCTGGTTATAGCTAAGTAAGAGTTTCTAGCTCTGTATGATCATTTGGGGAAATGCACAGTTTTTGCATCCCTGTAACTTTGAGGTTCCTCGTGATGTAAATGTAATCACTGCAGCTGTCCATAGCCGTCCGATTGGACATCTGTGTGGAAACATGACATCCACCCAAGATTCAATCTTTGTTTATGCTCGTTCAAGATAGCATGGCAAAAGCCTCTGCAGGTTGCATGAACTACAAACGAGAATAAGGGCGTTGTGCATTACAGCAGTCCTCAATGCTGAGTGGATGCTTGAATCATGTACATCAAATCACTTGTTTATACAAAGCCCACATTTTGCTGCAAAAAATGGAAGTTATTTGCACACTGAAGAGTACAGCTTTGTGCCGACAAAAGCTTGAGGAAGTTCCTCCCTACCTTTAGAAAGTACGACAAATAACTAGAGCTGAGTAAGTCAGACAACATACAACAGCAAAGATACATTCTTCATTGTCCTGCCCCATGAGCTGTCTGTCTTTGTCTCTCTCTCTCTCTGTCTCTCTCTCACTGTCTCTCTGTCTGTCTTTGTCTCTCTCTGTCTCTGTCTCTCTCTCTCTCTCTCTCTCTCTCTCTGTCTCTGTCTCTCTGTCTCTGTCTCTCTGTCTCTCTCTGTCTCTCTCTGTCTCTCTCTGTCTCTCTCTCTGTCTCTCTGTCTCTGTCTCTCTGTCTCTCTCTCTCTCTCTCTCTCTCTCTGTCTCTCTCTCTGTCTCTCTCTCTGTCTTTCTCTCTGTCTTTCTCTCTCTGTCTTTCTCTCTCTCTCTCTCTCTCTCTCGCTCTCTCTCTCTCTGTCTCTCTCTGTCTCTCTGTCTCTGTCTGTCTGTCTATCTCTTTCTCTGTGCAATAACGTCACCATCACAGACGTACCTTCGTAACACAGATGCTGTACTTAATAAAAATGCCTTATGTTTGACATTTTCTGTCAACAGTGTGGTCTACCAGGATGGCTTTTATGGAGCAGAAATATATGTAAGTTATATGCATTGTTATTTATTCTTCAAAAAGTAATTTACTATAAGAATATTTGGTACTGTCAGCATTTGAGTTGTATTTACACCTTTATTTTGGTGGATCATACTTCGAGGTGGTATTGAAAACCTCTGTCTCTCCTCAGGGAGGGTATGCAGCTTACAGATATGCCCAGCCAGCTGGTACTGCTGCAGCTGCATACAGTGACAGGTATGTTGGCTGTAACTTAAGGGTACTCTTTTTACATTGGTTCAATTATATAAATATAAATAATAGTGATTATTTTTGCATTCAACATTTCTCAAACACTAACCAGAAACCAGGGTTGTTTTGGCTTGGTTTAAAAAAACGTATTATTTATATTATATATTAAAAGATATAATTTGCTCTAATCGAAGCAGGTACAAATATATGATAGAGGCAGAAACTTCACGCGTCATGTTGGTCGGCTCGAATGTGTAGTTGTTCAGCCCAGTTTTTCACTCTTTCTAGTAGTATTGTATTGTCAACTGTTTAAAAAGCAGCACTAAGATTCCAGTGCTAATTTGTAGTGTAGTATTTTCAACTCATCATGAGGAGCGCACAGTGTTATGACCTCTTTAATAATGTACACATTCTTCGCTTTGTTGATCCCGCAACAGAAAAGTGTACTGCTAAAAGGTTAACTAGTTGAAAATATTACTCCAAACTGTTGCCGGCAAAATATGTTCTGCATGATTTAGTTTACCATTGACTACAACCCTGGTAAGTATAATGCCACCTTACAACTGTTTTAAAATTAGTAGCATAGAATATTATTTTTGTTTGTTAAAATCTGCTGAATGCTATACAAACTCCATTGTTTAATTTAATTTTTTTAATTAAATCAAATAGCACAGGTACAGCAGGGGACAACACATTCCACTCAAAAGAATGGTGGAATAGTTCCCAGTGAATATTGAAAAGCATTTTGCTTGAAATGCCCACCCCTAGTACGAAAAAATGACACCTGCAGGGAAGATTGGTGCTGATATTATTACGTGTTACTTTATTCAAATGTTTAAACGTTCTAAGAACCACTCTTTTTATTGTGTCCACACCGCAAACTAGGAACAATCGTATTTCTTACAACATCGTTTTAAAGGACTCTTTTTGCTCTTATTTCGGAGTAAATACTCTCCCAGCACAAGAGGAACCATGAGTGACGTAAGTGTACGGTGAATTGTCGAACTGGTCAATGTAACCACCATTTTTAAAACAAACAAAATAACACAAAACACAAACAACAGCTCGTACCTAAAAAATGGAAGAAAACACAAATAAATGGACCTATTGTAATTCTGTATACAGCACTCCACAGAGGCTCACCTTTGATCACCTCTTGGACCTTGTACTATACCTTCCATGCCCCTGCACAGAGCTACTGCTCTCCTCCCTGTGCAACTGTCCTCAGCCTTCTGGGAGCCGGCAGCCTGCTAGTGATCCCTCCAGATCAAAAGTGTTTATAGAAAAACGTGTGTGTGTGCTTGTGAGTATTGTGCGCACCCGGTAATACGGCTGTCTAGGTGTGTGTGTGTGTATGAAGGTGCTTGGATAGCTAATCTTAGGGAGATTGAGCATGTCAGGCCCGATAAGAATCAGCCACAGCAGTAGCCTGTAGGCCTCCGATAATGTAAGATTTATCAGAGGCAAGGAATGAGCGGTGTGCTTGGGAGGATTATGAACACAGTAGAGAAGAGCTGAGGTGAGGGGGCACGTCTCTCTCCACAAGACTTATTTCATTCCTTTTCTTTTTCTCCTCTCAAACATCCCCTCTTTCTCACTTTCACTGTTATTCGTTCTCCCTCTGTGACTGATGTTTAGTGTATCCACTCTCTCCCGTTCCATTTCTTATAATGTGTCTCTCTCATTCTATTTTTTTAGGCTCTCCTGATTTAAAGGAAAGCCCAGGCAGTGAGGTGGAGTTGAGACGAGATGGGGTAGAGCCTGGTGGTGGTGGAGTTATATTTAATGTGGGATAAGGGAGGCATTATACAGCTTGGATGGCTGAGGTTCTGAGAGCCTCTGCCTCTATACTGTCCCTCTAGAAACATATACACAAACACACACACAAACACACACACACACACACACACACACACACACACACACACACACACACACACACACACACACACACACCACATTCACCTTGTCCTTTTTTCTCAAATAGCACTAGCACTGACCCAACCCTTTAACCCCCACACCCCTGACGACACTATATGTTTCGGGTTTCAGTTGTTAACTCTGCTGTGTAGTGTATATGAACAGTCTTTCTACATTAGCACTGGCAGTTCTTGTTTGCACAATGACTGGATTACTATTGATGCTGAATAAATGTCATTGTTCTATCATTTGTGTTTATTTCGGAACAGATTTCATATATTATTTCAACACAAAGAGTGAGTTGCACTGATTCCATCGTGTGTCAGATTAGACCGAGACTCGTCAAAAAATGATAGCGATTGATCACTGATGAAAATATTATTTGCAGCCCTAAACACCTTCCTCCTTTCATGTACTACCATCCCTTTCCCTCATTCTCCCTCTGTAACACATAGTCGTGTACCCCCACAGCCTCTTATCTTTGCCCTCCAGACCTACGTTGGCTTCCCTTTACTTTTAGAGGAGAATAAACAAACCAGACAGGAATAGAGGAATATAAATAAAGTAGTCTTGTGGCATCAGAGAAAGAGGGATGGAGAGTTGGAATGAGAAAAGAGAGGGTGTTGAGGGAGGGGATTAGTTCCAAGTCAGTGCTGGTGAAAAGACTGGAAATAAGCCCCAAGAGACAGACAGAGATACAGGGGGAGATGGCAGTTAGGGGGCACATAGATGGGAGGAGGAGAGAAGGAGGTGAATAAAAAGATGGCATAGAAGAAGGAAGGTATGGGACACCATCAGCGAAAAGAATTGTCTCTCTCCAAATGATGTCCTTCTTCTTTTTCATGCTTCAACCTTTTCCTTCTAAATATGTTTTGTCTTTACAAAGCCTTATATGTCTCTGCTTCACCATCTCAAAGGGTGATTTTATTTTTCTCATTTTTTTATCGCTTTGTTCATAATCTTTTGTGCTCTCCATTCAGCCATCTACTACTCTTATCAATCTGCCCATTTCTTTTCTTATCTTTCTCTCTCTTCTGCTTTCTCTGGCTGACGTTACTTTTATCGCAATCCCTCCCCATCATCTGGAAGATAAAACACTTGTCCCCTTTTTCTCATAAATTGAAACGAGTATAACAAATCATTGCAATCACACACTTTCACCTTTACAACGTACATTTATAGGGAGACATCGATTGCATTTTCATCCCATAGGCCTGTTCTTAGCGTGAGTGAAAGGAGGAAATGATTATAGATTTCTCTTCCGGACCCCAGTTAAAATCGACGACCCAATGCCTTATGTGTCTCATGCATACTCATTGTGGTTGGTTGGCACTCCCTCTCCATTATCAAACCTATTCAATCAAAGCCAACATGCACAAGGTTTATGTCTGGTGGTTGGAGTTGGGGAAAGGGGAAACAATTAACAGAGTATTTCCCAACTGATTAAATTCCCCTTGATTCAAAGAATCCATATAGTTTTATGTTTGGGGGGATAAGTCCAAATGTCACTCCGATCATGAATCTACTGCCCCATATACAAAAACTAACTCCAGAGCTGCCGAGCTGTCCTAACCTGTTAGGAGTTTCTAGCAGAATAACAAGTTCATACTCTGGGGAGTGGGGAAAATAAACTGTAGAACTCTAAATTTAAAATAATAATGAGTTTGTTCAAATAATAAAAGCATTAAAACTAATTTTGTTTTGAATGTAATCCCTCCACCTGGAACCATAGCTAGACCTGTATTACCACGTATAATTGGTTGTGGATGCACTGATCTATAACCTTTATTATTTCATTAGACAATAAGCTATAAAGTGCATATTACTTTATAAAAATATGTAAGTCAAATTACCACAAACTAATTGACACTGCATATGTGGTAGGTGATATTCAAGCATAGGAATATTGAATGGTTTCTGGGGCTGTGGGCAAAATGTAATAAGGCTACCATGTGAAGTCTGCTGTTTCCTACTGTGTGTACCTGAAGGGTACTTAAAGATAACAAGATACACACACAATTCAAAGATAGTGGAAGAAACAGGGGGTCAATAGGAGCCCACAGCCCCAATCTGCCCCCAGGGTCCTCTTGCAAGTTAATCTACCCCTACCTTGATGTTGCAGCCAAATGGACCAAGAAACTGGACCATGGGTGCAAACCATTGCTTAATTAGTATTGTTGTCAAGGCACATTCACATAGTTTCTAACTCATTGTCCTTTTCTGAGTTAGGTATTATGTAAATTTCTAGTAAAACATTCTAAAACAATTCCCTGAAGGGATACTGAACTGTAATACTTGATCTTTTAGGCTCTGATGTTTGCAATATATCCATAGATGGTGTATAGCTCTTGTCTTTCAAACATCTTGGAGAATATTAAAGTTGTCCAACATATTGTCATAGTAAATACTGTTTCTGCCTGTTTTCTCCTCTATAGTTATGGCAGAGTCTATGCAACAGCAGACCCATATCACCATACGATTGGTCCTGCAGCCACATACAGTGTGGGCACTATGGTGAGTCTGTTCCCTGTTTCTTAGCTGCTGACTGTCTGATTATTGTGCCAGACTGTATGTGGTATCATGATGAACTGGGGCTGGTGCAGCATTCTCAGCGCACTACCTGGACACATGGATGTTTAACTTTACAGGAGACCCATTTTACTCAAGAAAAGGTGTCCTGCACTATTTATGTGAACTACCTAACTAAATGAACTGCTAACTTTAAATTAATCATTTGAATCCGATAATTTGCTTACATGGTTTATTAATAATCTAAGAAGATCTTCAAACAAAATAGCCTATTTTTACTCTTCGACTTGTTGATCCTAGGACTTGTGTTTCCGTCTGAGAGACCCATTTTAATGTTTGATGTGAATCTTTGCCTCTTCAGTAAATGAAAAAGGGACATTGCCTTACTCTTAAACACTCCATTCAATTGTTTTGGCTGAAAGCTACTTGCTTGAAATCCAATTGAGACTGAGAATTCCTTCAAAGTCTCTTCAAATTTTGCAAAGGGACATAGTCGAATGGTTAATGTTTGTTTTTAGCTAGCTTTGCAGCTAACATCAAAGATGAAAAAAATATATTTTCAATGAAAGAAATAGAGCGCCCCAGAAGGTGGGGGAGAAACTGAAAGTACAATTTGTTTCATTTTGTGGGTGCGAGTAGGGACTTCCTCCAAAGATTAACGACCATCTAGTAAATGTTTCAACGTGCTACGGGAGATTAAAGTAGGAGAGAAAGATAAACCACAAAAGAAGGAAAGGTATGAGAAGGAGAGGGAGAATGAAAGTTCTGCAGCAGTAATTGCTGCTTGGTGCAGCATCTTGGACAAATGATATGAGAGTTGATGTCATGTGCTGACATGCTTGTGATGATGAAAATGGAAAACCCTACCACCTCCCCCATGTGTCCCCAAAACAACCCCTTTCCTCCCCTAGTGCAGCTGCTAGCTAAAAGCCTTCATTAATTACGAAATTTTTCCTCTTCATTTACTTAATTAAAACAGTGGTCTCTGTTTTTTCCTTATTACTTTACACTTTCTTCTCTTTTGTCTTCAAATTACTCCTCCCTTTTTCCCATCCTCCCATATCCGATCGCCTCACTATTAAAGTTTTTCCTAAAAAAATAAACTCAATTTATACCTCATACCTCACATTATAAACCTCAAACCAAACCTTATAAGACCAAACTTGTCAGATCTAGTTAATAATTATGCTAACTGTAACTGTAAATGTAGAATCATGGGTTGGATGAGTGAGTTATTGTACCCACAATTTCTCTTGAGGAGAATCATTTTATATCCTAATGTTCCACTCATCTTGCCTTGTGTGGTTATTGTCTCAAGTTGTACGTTTTGGTTACATTTTGATTAGTGGTTATTTTTGGTCCTGTGTGTTTAGGTCAAACTCCTGTGTGGAGTTTTGACTGTATACAGGATGGAAGATTCTGGACTAGGTTGGCTGACTGTTGTGGAAAATTGTTAGACATCTGGATCCGGCTTTGTAGGCAGGTCTGGGTTACCAATTCCTGCGTTGGTGTGTGTGTGTGATGCTACAGGTACCAGGTTTTTATCTATAAAAGGGGCCATGGTGATATGAAAGAGGTGGCTGTATATTTTCCCACAGTGCTAATGTCTGGCCGAACTCGCCAAGTATCCTACAAATTCCTTCTATATTGGACGATTCTGCACCTCACAATTTACGTCCTTTGTCCTTGTCAATACAGAAAGTACTGTGTCCTTTATGTTGGAATGTGGAAAGTAAAGCTGTGGACGTTGGGCGTGGATAAGGTGTACCATATCCGACTTTCCTACAGAAGACCAGAGTCTGATGTGCCACACACATCACAGGCCTACAATTATAACACTCGCCTTTTTATTAACCGTAACCATGATCTTTCCCTAACCTTAACCTGTCTTTCAGTTACCTAATCAGAACAATACATTAATACTTTATTTAGACAATACTTTAGTTTTTATACATAACAAGAAGGAGAATTCCACATACTTTACTCATCGGTCTTTTTACAGGAGTTGGGTGGAACTACTAAGAGGGAGCTGATAAATCTCCTCAAGTTACGTCATTTGTGGAAGCAGTGGCCTACTACAAGTATGAAAATGAAAAGAAATCTGAGGTGAGGGCTTCACAAGCTTGCCAGATCTCTGTAACCTACAACTCATATCTGCTTGAGGCCACAGGTTTAAGGCTACATCAGCTGCTACTCCAATATCCAGCATCTCCATACATGAAACTGCATTGTCAATTACATTTCAAGGGATTTGTTATTGAAGTATCACAAATATGTTTCCAATATAAGTCCTCGTAACGCAGCATTGGGAGGAGGTCGGGATGGATGTGTCAAACAAACATGTAACATGTAAATTATTTTAATCCAAACCATAATCTATCAACCTAACTAAGTAAATTTGTTTCAATTCACAACATTAACTTGTTAAAAACTACGACAGATATCCTTGAGAAAAGGTTTACCTCAAAAGGTAATTGAGAATGCAGGTTTGTTGTATGGCAACGTCATTTTTACGAGAAAGGGTTGTTATAACAAACCTGAATCTCCAACCGATCTCAGCAGTCAAGTTGTATTGTAGATAATGTAGACGCCAAGGTTCTAGTTCTGCTGCATTGAACTTCATCCTTTTTTCTTTTTTTTAACCTTCAATCATAAATCTGTCAATGTTATAGGAGCGCAATGTTAACACAGTAGGGTACTCTTTTAACAAAACTATTCACCATGCCCAAATGTAGTGGAATTTTAGGATTAACTTGATTGAAAATTGACTTGGCATGAAAACATGTTGTCATTGAACGTAATCTAAGTTTTGAAGAATTGTCCAATATTGAAGTTCTTTTCTGGCAATAAGTTTGGTCTGAACAGAGTCTTAAATGAGAGTGATACAGATACAATTTTCTCTCAGTCTCTATTCAACTACGCAGGAGGAAATATAATAAGGAAACCATCTTGTTTTTGTCTGGGGGAAAAATAAAATGCCTTTGCTTTTTATTCGCTTTTATTTTGTTAACTTGTTAATGTACTGCCAGGATGGTTCAAATACTTAAGTGTTAAGAGAAATTGTATAATGTTATTATTTGGTTGGGAGCTTGTTATATGGCAGGTATGGCGTGCTTAATGCCAAGTAGCAGTTTTGGGGTAGTTAACATTCCATCCAAATAATATCACAGTGGCTAAAAGCTGAAACTGTTGCAGAAATGCCCTAAAGTACCACTGTCGGTGAAAAAGTTCTGGGGTCTAAAAAGCTAATTTAGTTTGTATTATGTCTCTTGCTGGCAGTTTTGAGAATCATTGTTACATTTCAGAGATATTAAAACTTAAAGAGGTATTTGTTTTGAATATGTTTTTGCTTCAGGTGTCTCATCAGACACCAGCATAGCTATAGTGGTTGCCTAGTGCTCGCCCCATCTCAGCTGCCTTCTGCCCCTTTTTGCACAAAACTGAGACTTTCTGGCTATCTATCTAACTTGTACATCTATGCTCAAGTATATGCAACAATCACAGACACACAATCACATTCTTTCACTTCACAAAGTGGAAAAAGGGAGGAACTTTTTTGGAGGAAAGAGAGAAGTTCATTTTAATATTAATAATACAAAGGTTCTACATTGAATACTGATTGGAGCTTTTTCATCTTTGATGTTGCAGGCTAGCCTTTTCAGAGGAGGGTGCAGTCGCTTCACTCCCTACTAGAAAAGAGAGAGACACGCCCCCTTTCCTTCCCCGCAAAACAGAGACACAAAAAAAACAACAACAAATGAAAAGACTAAATAACCATCTTTACCCTCTTCATGGAAAACTAAAAACAAAATGCTTCCAGGTGGCAAATGTTCAAAAGAATCACAGAGTGTGCACATTGTCATTTATTGATGTAATGTACTTATGTTGAAAAATAACATTTTGTTACTCTTTTGTTTTGATTGAATGTATTTGCATTGACATGTCTGTATAGTGTCAAAAAAGACGACAATAGTTCATTTGGAAAAAGTGGCAAAAGAGTTGAAATTTTAGTCTCCCTCTTTCTCACTCTTTTCTTCTCTAAGTTATTGTTCCACAACTCAGCTTCTTAGGGGTGGCCTTTTGTGCTTGTTTTGCTTCATTCTAATTTCCCTACATTTATTGTTTCAATAAGCCATTTGCTCCCTATAAATTAAATGCACTTATGTTCAGCAATTTCAGTTTGAGCAACAAATTTCAAATTGGATTTTGTAAATGATACACGCATTAGAGAACTGGTTCAATTCTAAGTGAGCCAATAACCAGAGCTGATTTTCAGACTGACTTAAAGGGATTTAGAGCTGTTCAGCCCAAAGGAGGCGAAAGTGCAACATAATTGCTACCAGGAATTGATGCATTATGAAACCCAGAAGGTGAGAGAAAGAGTGTGATGTATTACAGAATCTTAATGCATGAGGAAGTGATGTATAGTAGGGTGTGATGCAAGAGCTATAGCAGCCATTGCAAAATAGGCAGCAGTGTGTTATAGCTCATTGATCATTGGCATAGTGCCAGAGGCAGGAGGTATCCCATTACTGCTAAATAGCTTTAAAGGAGAAAACTACAATATTGTCTCACTCTCGTCTCGTCCTGGACTACACATAAGCCCACATTTGATCTATATCCGTAGGGACAAAAAAACGGACAAAAAAAAGTGATCAGATGGAAGAGTGTGATCCTTTAGAATTTTGTTTTCATACTTAAAAGACATCTCAATATCATGGTCATGTTAAAGCTGCATTCATTACATTTTGACCAATAAGGGGTAGAACAATACCTTTACAAATAATAATTAAGAACAATATTAAAATATGGTAAAAGATGTTGCCAACACATTTCACAGGCTAACGTGTTAGCCATAACAAGTGTCTACTTTCCCATCCGCAGACACAGAGCAACATTTTATTATTAATTGAATTTGTTGTTTGTTTCCACCTGATGAATAAAAGTCCAATATTCAGACTGCTCTGATATCCTAACAGATCAGTAGTGAATGCGTATCCGTCCCATTGACATAACTTTTCAGTGGACATGGAAGCTGTGAACAGTGGCTATGAGCGGATAAGTTTATTACACAATAATCAAATAAATGTGTCTTTTTATTATTTCTAAAAGTTGACTGTACACCTGTGTCCTTCTCATCCACACTTTTATGTCGCTGTTTTGTCATGGATTGCAACTAAGAAAGTTCTAACACAGAAACACAGTTTTGACTTGTCAGCTAACATCAACATCAAGTGCGAGATAAAGCTTGTGCTTTAGATTTGTACTCGATTGCATGAGATGAGAGCACAGATGCGACAGTCACCGCACAGCTGTTCATTTCTTTTGCGGGGAGTTGACAAAAACTTTTGCGTTACCGAAGAGCTGCTTGATCTTAGGAGTCTAAAGGCCACAACATAATTCGAGCACGAGGACTTTCAAGCTTCCTGATGTCGATGCTGAATACGGGGACGTACTCCACCATTCTGATGTACGCTGGATGCAGCGGTTTTATTCTCTGAGATCAGAAATCGATCTGTTTTTGAAAGAGAAGGACCGACCTCTTCATGAGCTGAGTGACCCTCCATGTTTGGCATACCTGGCATTTTTAGTTGATCTTACTGGTCATCTCAACACTGAACAAGAGCCTACTGCGCACATGAAAGCATTCTGTGTGGATCTCCGTCTCTTTGAGACACAACTACGCAACTTCAATGTTGTGCACTTCCCCACGCTTTCCGAAATCAAATGTGCTTTTCCAAAGGCCAACCTTTCTGATAACAAACATATGTGTCTGTGATCACCTCTCTCATGACAGAATTCAGTCAGCACTTCCAAGATTTTTCTATCATTGAGAAATAAATCGAGCGGTTCCTGATGAATGCAGAAGAAATTTAAGAGAGTCTGCAACTAGAACTTATATATAATAATTATATACGATAATTCCATGAAGAATCAACATCAGCTTCTCTCCCTCCCATACCTGTCAACATTGGAATTTCAAAATAAGGGAAATCTTCTGTCGGACTCCGTCCATTCCTTTACAGCTCTCAGCCACCCAGCCCCCATATAATGTAAATGTAAACACATAAGGGACGGGTATATACATTCAGGAAATACATGTTTATTTAAAGTATGTATTACTTGTACAGACATGTTTATAAGATTTATGTATTTTATTTATTAGTTATTATCATCAATTTATTTGATGAATGATGAGTTGTGTGGCTTTGGTTTTCCCCGACGAGGACTTCCTGCGATGGCAGAGTCGGGAACATGTCCGCTACACTGCGACTGAAATCATTGCAGAAGCTGAAGGCTACATTATTTTTGAAGCAAAGCATCGACATCTTTAACTCAGCTTTGGTCACTTGGTCTGCCTCCGACACAGTTCTTGTTACAAATTAAGTCATTGACAGTGTATGTTTTGTGCCTCTTGGGCGTGCTTGTGCTTGTGCTTTTTTCATGCTGGCGAACATCGCTTATTCCACCGTGTGCGATGCTAACATCTGAATGGCACACTTTACAAAAAGCATGAGTTTGCCCGACACTGCTTTTTATTAACTAAGGGAAGGTCTCCTCTCATTTGTCTAGTTATTTGCATAAAGTTTTAACTTGTTTGGCATCTTTCTCCCATTCACTGTGACTCTCATCCATGTGTTCACTTCTTCTTCTTCTGTGTTATTGTTCCTGTTTTCTCCTTCTGTGTGTTTACTGGCAGATAATGTTTTTCAGCTAAAGTTAAACATAATATTGCCACCTGCTCTACCGGAGTCCACTTTACACTTTTTTTAATTAGGCCTATTTTTATTTTTGAAAGGTTAAAAATACGGGATAATTACGGGAAAATATTTAAACGGGAGGACATCGGGATAGAAGGAAAAATATGCGATAATCCCGGGAAAAACAGGAGGGTTGACAGGTATGCTGCCTCCCCGACTTCTAGCGGAGCTTGGAAAAGTTTCCTTTGATGAGACGCCACGCACAAAGAATGATGCCTCAAATATGTGAGCAAACATTTTCTGTTAACTCTGAACAAAAGCAGATTGAGAACCAAAATGAACGACAGCATCTCTGTGATGTCCTTCGTATCTCAACCACCAAACTTACTCCTGACCTGCAGCATCCTTCAGTCCAAAGCGCAGCATCACTGCTCCCACTGAGTGCAACGCTGTTCCCATTATAGGAGAGTTAAAACATTTATTACAAAGTATTCATGTTAATAAGCTCAATTTTCAATAAATTCAGTTAATTAAAGTTGATAAAATTTTCTAACTAACGTTAGTTGATATGTTAACAAGCCCAATAACTTATTTGTTTAACAAGCTTGAGACATATCCATCCCCCCCCCCCTTTATACAGGACTGTGAAGGGGATCACCATCCTGACTAAGAAGCAATCTGAGGCTTTGAGAATGAGCTGCAAACCCTTATTGATACAAATTAAATGAAACCTCATTAATAGAAAGCTGTGATGGAGGCTGCCCCCCCCCTCAGTGAAAAATGTTTCGACACCCCTGGTTTAGTCTCAATGTGTACACACTCACATGCTTAGCTGATATGTTAAAAGAAACACAGGCAACCATCCCTAATACACCAAGCATTCAGTTACCAACCAATCTCCCTCGCTCTCACCCAGCCACACATACACACACAAGGAAATAACATCTGTGCCTGCTGTGTCTGATGGGATCGTAAAGAGAGGAGTCAGTAGTGCAGGAAGAAAGGGGAGTGTGAAGAGAAGAAGCAACCGAGGCAATTTACCCCACAGATTAGAGATAAGAGGGTTCAGTCAATAAACACTGATCTCATTTGAAGATATACCAGATTGACGAGACTCACACACAAACATGCATTCACACTAGTTGTTCTATTGCTATCACTGTTGTGTCTGTCGGCAGACTGTCTTTTCTCGTTCTCTTGCTGTTTTCAACAAGGATAAGGCCATTGTTACAGTAAATATGGATTGGACAAATCTCCCACTCCCTGTCTCACCATAAATCTTTTTTTTGATCTAACAAGTCTGTAGCCTCTTTTTCTTCATTACCATGAACACACAAACTGTCGTTTATGTTTACTCAATCCAATAAAAAAAGAACTCAAGCACGGAATTTGGATTAATCCACCACTGAAAATAGTCGCCAACAAATGCTCTATTTCCTACTGTTTGAGTAATATTTGTTAAAAACTACAGCAGCCAGCTTTTTAAGAAATTACTGAAACTTTCTTTTTAATTAAACTATTTATTTTTGAGTCACAGAAGATCATGGAACTCAGTGTTTTGGATTGGACACATTTAAATGTATTTAGAAATATGAATTACTAAAAGAATATAAATACCATGATAAAGGACTTAAGGTCCTGCATTTTTATCTAATCCGGCGAGGTCTTAACTATGAATACATTTAGATTGAGATCTTTTTCTTTCAGTTTGAGGCTTGTATGGAGGGGTAATAAGGGTCCAACAGCTCAATTTTGTCATGGGACCTGCGAGGAGGTTAATCTAGCCATGGATTTGTTGATCATTTTAAAGAGTAAATATAATGTCAAAATTGTCCTTTAAGGTCTGTGACAACATGAATAATTGAAATAATTCAGATTTCTGTGGCAAAACTGGTTAATTCTTCATTTGACATTAAAAGCTTGTACAGATGTGCACTCTCATACACAGAACATGCTTACATATTCTATAGGGCAGAATGTACTTTCAGCAGTGATGATATACTGCTTTTTATAAACATTAATGTAAATAAAAATATTTGTGTTTTCTTTTATTCTTTTACCATAGCTCTTCCATGCACTTTATTAATGTACATGTATGTTTGTATTAAGGTTGTGAAATTCATTTTCCATTTGTGTATCATAAAATATAATTTAGTCCTATTAATATTAGGTTCTCATACTACAGAAGAAGAAAATATATATCAAAAGAGAAAAATAATTTTATGTTGTTACTTTTGTTTAAATTGTTAGGGGTTAGACAACGGCAACTTTTATATGAAAAGAAAAAGGCTTTTACTTCGTTTTGTTTTTTAGATCGACGGTCATGTCTTTCTACGTGTCTGTGGTCACATTACTGTGTGAGGTGTGTTTTGTTAAGCCATAGGCCTAATATTGTCTATAGCAATGTTTCCTAAATAACCTCAACATCTCCCAGCTCTCCGGAAATACACTTTATTTTTTATCTGCTACCCTTCTGTTTGTATGAGCTTGTTTCAGTTGGGAAAATGGAAAGCACAAGTTTAAACGACTGTCAGCCTGCTTCTTGGTTTTATGACATCTCTAAAACACCAAGCTGTGCAGAGGGGTGAAGCAGCCGGCCAAAAAACAGTATTCAAGGTTGCCATTAATGTGAAACAAAGATAGTGGCACAAGTGTCACTGAAGTGCAAAACGTTTCTCTCTATTTCTTTTTTTTTTATTCCTTCTATATTTTACCCATCTCTCCATCCTTTTTTAACTGGACATGTAGCATCAGTAGCTTCTGGTTTCATGTTCCACAGAGAAGGAACCCACTGTTAGTTAGTTTTAGTTAGTTAGTTTAGTTAGTTTTTTAGCTCTCTGTGTTAGTTTTAACGACACAGTTGTTTTGGGGTTTTTTCCCGGCTCTTTAATTTCTTCTGCACCTGACTTGATGAAAGCCCCCGTCTGGCATGGCATGGCTGCGCACGCAGTTTAATTGGCTCTGTCAATGCAGTCATCTGTAAGATGGGTTACCATCCAAATATTAAATGGTGTGACTTTTCTTTCTCCTCAATCTTTTTTTTCTTACTGACATACAATGGTGAACAATATAACCAAAAATGCACCTATGGACTTCAAAGTAAGTTATCAGTCACTGGAATTTGAACAGCAATTTTGATCAGCAACTAAGGGCTGCAGCACCCCGCTTAGTCTGTGGGCATATGTTTAACTGCAATTGAAAAAAATGATATATATGACATCAAAACATCTAGCATCCCTTCTGTTCAGAATGTGGGGGTGGAACTGGTTGTTTACTCATGACGATGTCATCATCATCACTTTATTGGCCCTGAGCTGTGGAAAATAAATCAGTAATGCAACAATAGTGGCCTTGTTAGTAACACACTCATCACATTATGTTTTGAGTGTTCAATAAAAAAACAGTAAAGGCTGGAGAGTTGAATCAGGTGTGTACCTGATTCAACTCTCCAGCCTTTACTGTTTTTTTATTAGCTAGCCTCGCACTAACCAAGCTTAATGCACCACCTATTTGCAGTGTATATTTCTGGTCTAACTGGGTCTTAAAACAGTTGTAAAGACAGATTGCAGTCGTGCTTACTCCACAGCTACTTCATCATTTTAAGTTATTTTGTCCACTGCCTAAATATATATATATATATATATATATATATATATATATATATATATATATATATACATATATACATATATTCAGTGCTGATTGCATCTTTGTGATCCATTCAGTGTACCTCCAGAGTCAGTTTGGGTTGTAAATGACTGTGGCTCCAGTCACAGTCACAAAGACTTTCCTCTGTGGGATTGTGCATGACAGAGCCCGAGTCAAAAGACTTATGAACAGGGCGGACTTCTACTATCAAAGGAGCCACAGGGGAGCCAATTTAAAGGCCACATATTTTTCATAAGGCCATAGTAGGACTCATCACAGCAATGTTCTGAGCAGATTCAGAGTTGAGGTACAGATGTGAGAAGAAGCGCATCAGCAATGCTGAGCGGTGATTTTCAATTGTTCACTACACGCTTTTTTTTTTTTTAACATGTATGCTCCTTTTCATTCGAAGATATGAGTTTACATGTCAAGTGATTTTTAGAGATGCAAGTTTTGTACCAAACAAATGCTATATAGTTCTCGTTTAAACATGTGCTGTGTGTGATTTTTTTTTTGTATATGATCTGCTAATGTATCTAGTTATTTGATATGTGGCTAATTCTGAGTATTATCTAAAACTTTTCAAAATGTTCTATATTAGGTTTTTCTCTATGTTGGATGTACTCACATTCTAATATCTGATGAATATGTACTAGGCTGCCGATAAGGGCATACAATCATGTTCCTGTTGGCCAGGTATTTGTTTCATTGTCTTTATTAAGCAAACATATTTTTGCTTGATTGATTATCCTCAAATCTCAATATAAATTGTCTGTAAAGATACAGCTGTCAGGTCCATGCTTGTCTGTTCAGGGATCCTCATGCCCAGTCACACAACAAGGTAAATCAAGGGGATCAGCCTCTGACTGAGGACCCTGCCTCATCCCTCACCTCTGTCTCTCTGTCTCTCTGTCATTCTTTCCTTGAGGAGTTAGAGCATTTGATGTAGTTTTAAATGTCACACATACACACTTCAACCAATGTACAGGTAGGTGTAGAGAAGCGAGGGGAAGCCTGTAGGAGTTTGTGGAGTTGGAGGGGAGGGTACAGTGGAAGTTCCTGTGATGGTGTAGACGGGGGGAGGTTGTTGGGAAGAGGCTGTTAAGCTGAGACGAGAGGACACCATTATTGGATGTGATTGGTGACTCTGCAGTGCAGCTTCCCAGGTTCTGTCTCTATCTCGCTTTGTCTCTCTCCAGAGGGGCAGGATCGAGCAACTACAAAGCTCTTCTGTTCTTGCCTCAGAAGATCCAATTGCCCCAAAACACACTCACTCACACATACTTCCTCCTTCGTTCGCCTTAACAACCCATCTCCCAGAATTAAACAGGTTCTGTCAAGACAAAAGCCTCGCAGGACACCGGCAGCCTCACTCTCTCCTTCCCTTCTCTCTCTTCCCACTGTTGCTGGAGTGTGATGTACTTTGCTGCTTGTTCCCTCACAAAAATAAGGATTGTCTTGTACATAAAACAATTGCAGTGCTTACTTGATCCTGCTAAGCCTCTAAGATAGTCAGCAATAATACTTGTGGCAAGGGCTTGACTGAAAAGGTTTTTTAAGGCTGATGCTGTCCTTTTGGATTGGATTGCAGTTGCAGTTGATATATTTTGCTGATACTAGTGTTTTAAATGACTTCCACGACATGCCTCATCAGTGCTAACCTATGTTGTACAGAATTGGTAAAAACCCATAAAAATGTATTTTGTTCATTTTAGTCATTATCATTTCGGTAGATTATTATAATATGGAAAGATACTAACATAACAGGCTGAATTAACTTTGGGGAAATGACATTAGAACATTTCCATTCGATGTATTAGTACAGCCATAAAACATATGAAGTCTTCACTTTGCTTTAAAGTCACATGACATTCCTCAAGTGTATCCATCTGCAAATGTGAGATTCATTGGGTTTAACAGTTTCTCTTTGCTAACTAATAACATTATAAATTAGCCAAATAAATCCAGTGTATTTTCTCAGAAAGATTTAAACAAGGCTCTGCCAGCTGCTGTAGGGTGTAGTTCAAATATGTGCGTTAGTATATGTTATTTCGGCCATGCAGCTTCAATTAAGTGTTAGAACAGAATTTATTTTATTTTAACAGTGTGTAAAAGGTCTCAAATATAAACAGATAGCAGGATTCAACCATAAATATGTATTTTTTTGCATTGTTTCTTTCTTTCTTTTTTTCTTTACTGATACACACACACGTACTCAGATTGCACAGAAAATAGAGCTATGATGTTGGATGATACTTAGATTTGATCAATGCAAATGCCCTGAAACATTTTTTTTAAGAAATGAAAAAAATAACCATCTTTCTCTTACCTTAACCTAGAGCTTTTAAGTACCTAAGCAGAACAATAATAATGATAATTAAGCTACATATCAACGTTATGTTAGGAAAATCCATGATATGTTCAGTATAAATGTTTTGAGTCTTTGCATATACATTGATTAAAAATGTCTTCCCATGATGTTGATAAAGAAATGTGGACATTTCCTTCAAAACATATTTGCTTTTGCAAATTAGTTAGTTGTACATGAATGTAATGTCTAGGTTACAGTGTTGCCTTGGGAGACATAGATAATATAAAGTCAACTATATTCTTGTATACATGTGGAATTTAGCTCAAATGTTCCAAAGTAAGAGCGTCCCACAGACGTTCAGGTAAATGTTGATCTGTGTTTTTTTAATACATAATTACACTGCTTTACATTATAACAGAAGAGATTGAATAAAATCTCATTCTTAACTAATCAAAAAAACCAAGCAGCTCCTGTGTCAAACCCTGGTGCTGCCTGTTGAAGGTGATGAAACATTGCTTTGTTCTGGTCAAAGCAGTACTTCACTGTTGAAATTATGCTTGATACTGTATGTACAGTGTAATCTTGTGATATTGTTTGACAAGAAAATATGATTCCTCGAAGATAAATGTATCTATAGTTCAGTGATTGAATATTATTTGTTGATTGAATGCTAAATCGAATGATAATGATGCCGCAGCCTTTTTGATTGCATGATGTTAGACAATGTATATAACCCTTCCACTGCTTTTAGTTGTCTTTAGGAAAGTAAGTTGTTTTTTATTCCTTACACTGTATAGAAATTCACCTTTCATAAGTCTTATTTACACTGACTTGCTTGTTCTCTCTTTTTTAGTAAATAAAAGAAAGACTAGAGAGATGAATACAGATGGACATCAACTAAAAAAAGAGAAGAACAGCAGGAATACAGAAGGACACTAAAAAAAAGATCAACTTAAACAAAAAGAGCCGATTTGTAAAGGAGCCCTTCTATCAAGAATGAAAGGGATCTGAGAGCATGGACGGGGATGTTTGTGGGCCTGCTCTGAGGCCAGGGCCTGAACCATTGAGCCTGTAGTCCTGAGGAAGGGGAGCCTGCTGCTCTGACCCCTGAAAAACAAGCCTTGCTGAGTGGAAGAGACCAATTAGAGAAGTCACCATGAAACATTTTATTTTTGTAAACTTTTTTAAGTTTATGATTTCCAAAAAGATCAAACACTAATGTACGTATATACATATTATATATTATATGTGTGTAATATAGTAAGTATGTTTTAGAAAAAAAAGAAGAACTTGGGGGAAAATGTTATGTGTCTTTGCAATTTAAAACGGAAAGGTGAGTTAAAGAGATGCCAGCTTCCCCCCGTCTTCTGATTATCCCCACCACACCCTGCCCCATCACCCTCTGCTAGATAGACCAGGGGTGTTGGGGAGAATATGGACTGTGTGTGTGTGTGTGTGTGCGTGCGTGCGTGCGTGCGTGCGTGCGTGCGTGCGTGTGTGTGTGTGCTTTTTGAGGGATTGGGGTAGCTGGTCCAGCAGACATGTCACTATGTGATTGTTATGGAATATGGAGTACTCTTCAACTAATGGACTGCAGCAGTGTAGTTGTTACTTTTGACAAGCAGTCTGCTTTTTGTAGATTGCAATAAAAACAATAGGAATGATAATTAAGTATCCTTACATTGGTCTGTGCAAAGATAAGAAAGGATAGAAATGATTGCATAAGTTGATGAGTGCACAAGCTCAGCTGTTCTCAGTGAGAGCTGAAGGGCCGGAGTATGTCATGTCTGCTGGAGGCCCGGCTGCCTCTGACATCACTGCTAAACATGTCATTGTGGTGTTGTGGTTTGAGGTGGCTGTGCTGTGTAGTAAACTGCTTTTGTACATTGTGTTGGGTAGGGAACGGCACGATAGGGATTCGGTGGCACAGGCACTCTGAGGGAGGGTAGAAATTAGAAACATGAGGTCTGTCTACAGTGAAGTGTCACAGGAAAGCCTCCTATCCATCATTGAACACAGCCCTTGGCCTCCACACCTAGGAAGGATTATGGGATGAGAGGGGGAGGGGAAAGGATAAATAAGCCCTATATGAAGTCAAAAAAAGTGTCACGAACAAACAAAGTTTTACTAAGAGTCTCTTTAAACCTTTCTATTTATATGGCTCTATACTTTAGTGACATCCTTCTATATTTAAACATTGTACTAATAACATGCTGTCAGGCATGGTCGGAGAGTCAGTTGTAGCCATTTACTAATGTTGTATTTATTGTATTACCAGTAAGGAGAAAAAAACATTTATATATGAATATAGATATATCTATTTGTGATCTGCAACTGTTGGACATAAGTTTGCCTTTAATTTTCAACTTTCTTGCAGGATTCAATGCACTGTCGATGTATGATGAGGTTTCTACTTGTGTGATGTTTTATTCTGTTGACATTCATTTCTTTCCTTTCAGTTCAGCTACTGAATGTATCTTCAAAAACTCTTAAACTTTTTAGGTAGATGTTGTTGTTTTATATATACTTAAAAAAACATACAGTACTCTGTAAATGATATACATGTGTAAATTATATAGCAAAATGTTTCTGATAATGTGCTGGAATTCTTCTGCTGATCCACATAGACCGTAATGCCATGGCCAAAAAAAGTAAGAGAAACAAAAGTAGCAGTGAGGGAAGGATTTAAAAGTAAGACCAGTACCCTGCAGCCACAGGGAGAGACAGAAATGTGTAATAAGTCAAAACAAGGAGACGGACAGCGGCCCGTCCTGTGTAAGAGAGAGAGACAGAGGAAGGAAAGATAAAATACATTTTTTAAATATAGATTTTTCTCCCAGTATTTTCTGCCTGTCTGTTCTCTCTCCCTTTGTCCTTCTCCCTTGAATCTTAACGTATTTGCTGGGGGTAATGCTCTGTGGGGGGTGTTGAAGAGGAGGAGGAGAAAAAAGAGGAGGAGGAGAATAAAGGGGCATGGGAGGGAGGGGTACAGTCTCCTCTGAGGTACACAGGGTGGACAAAATAAAATAAACTCCCAGTGATATATCATGATATTGACTTATCCTGATATCCTGATCCTGGTGAAGAACTTGCGAGTCACTGCAGTTTCCCGTCTTAAGAGGTTAGAAGCATTTAACACATGTATGTTGATTCAGAAGGGGTTTCCAACTACCACTATCATTATGATCATGATTAATATTATCATTGTTATTCTTATTCTTATTCTTAAGAATGATGATAAGAACTAATGTGAAACAACGGGAAGGTCCAATTTTTTGTATAATTCCTCACTTCAATGAACCACTTAGTGCTGGTTCTTGTACTTGACATGGACCATGAACAAACGCAGGAGTCATGAAAGACGTCACATGAGCTGTATGACCCCAATCAGCATAATGATTAATGAAATGATTGATTTTTCACATGTCCATCTCAGGGGGTTATTGGTCAGGAAAAGAAGTGATCCAGCCAAAAACAATGAACGTAGCTCAGTGTAGATACATGGCATCAGCACAAGCTGGTGCTGAACATCATGAAGTGAAATTAAACATTATTATTCTTGGTGTACTATGCATCATTTAAAACATATCAATAAACATTTTATTTAATCTTTTTTTGGAAAACTGTTTGGTTGTCTTTTAAAGCAAATAACTGACTGACCTGTGTAGCTGCCCTACATTATTTTGTCCACCTCCTGTAGCGCACAGTGTGTAATGGTGAAAGTGGAGTGACCTGACGTCCTCCTGGGTTGGAGACCGACATTCTGGTGGCCTTGAATTAAAAAAAACATAATTCACAATGAACAATTTTCAATCTTCTCTTCCTCGTCCTCCTCTTCTTCTTCTTTTGCCCCAGTCCAGTTGTTTCCCAATGGAGCAAAGATGCAGATTTACTTCTGTGTGAACACATCCAGTGATACCTCTCATGTTGCTGCATTTATTTATCTCTCAGTCATTCAAAGTACATGTGGCCCAGTGGACAGGGCGGTGGGCGCGTACAGTACATGAGCATTCTCTGAATGGATGTCTCAAAGCTACTTTAAAGACTGAGAATAAATTAGTCTGTGTGGGTGTGTCGGGTGTAAGGACTTCTTAATGACTGTCCACTACCATCCCTCAGCAGTGCTGAGCTGTTTAACTTGGATAATAAACCTGCTGTGGGACTGAGAAGGACTACACATTTCATGAAGACAGATGAAAAACAGACTGGGACAAAAACAAACTAATTAAAAGCAACTAACGATGTCAATCTTAGCAGAGATCCAGGTATCCTCTGATCTCTGCTGTGTTTTTCTTATTCTGAAGTTTTTTGTTCTTTCCGTTGTTGGTTAAAGACTTTCGTCCTGTTTACATGTACTGTAAATGCTGTCCATCCATTACTGGTTGGAGAGATTAAAAAAAGGTGTGAAGCAGCTTTCATTCTAGCTCTAGTATTCTCTATGGCTGATTACTGTAATCTGAAGAAAACCCTTCTGTTATAGCATGTCCTCCTTTATCTTGATCCCTTAGTCCTTCCATCCCCGTTCTCCAGAACACCCTGCCTTTAGGTGCCCATACCATAGCAAAGCCTAAACCCTTGCTCTACAGTACACATACTATATGAAAAATCCTTGAGCTTCCTACCAAAATCTATGTGGGTCTTCTGCAAAACTTTCCCTATTCCTTTATATTGTGTATACCTCAGATGCAAGCCCTAAAGCAGCTATTATTCTCTGAAACCTCCTGGCAACCAGACCTCGTTCACACCCCCAACAGAGCCCAATTACAATCCATAAACCAAAACCACACCTACCTCCCATAGTAACCCGCTGACCTCCACAATAAAGGCCACAGTATACTTTCTGCAAAGACACATTTTGGCACGTACAAATGCTTTGCACACCAGCCCTTATTGTGCATGTATCTGCAGTTGGTCCAAAACATCATGACAACATCTCTTTGCTAAAAAGAAAAAATGTGTTTTAACAAGCCAACGTTATCTTACAACCATTGAATCTGTTTCAAAAATGTTTGTTTAAAATCCTGTGTCTAACAGCAAACAAAATTATGTTTCCATGATAAAGTTGATCAGGGTTAAGGTACATTATTTGGGCTAGGATTAAACTGTATTAAACTGTTTGGTTAAGATTAAATCCTCATTTCCACATGTCCACAATATAAATCTTGTTGTGAAAATATACACATTATTTATTGTACATGAGATCAGGCTCGATTAGCATCAATATTTTTCACTATAGGAATGTAAATAACTTAACCCTTTCAATCCGCTACTGAGATAAAAGGAAACAAGTGAAAATAAACAAATGGCTCACACTGAAACAGTTCACATATGTTGGGCTTCACATGAAGACCTTGTGGGAAGTAACAATGTAATATCAATTTTACTGAGACCTGGGCCTTAGTCCACAGAATCCCTCAATATCCTGTGACACGTCCTCAACACAATACTTCATTTCTATCTTTATTCATTTCTATTTCCAATGTTTCAAACAAACTTGCCTATTTATGTGGTTGTTGTATGCGGTTTCTCACTGTTTTGAAACCAACTATATGAGCACTTACAAAAGCTATCATATGAATATTTTTGAGCTCTGCCACATTTCTGGTTCTGCTAAGTTTAAGGAACTCAAACTAAGTTGTTAAAGTTAGGAAAGTATCAGCTTCATGATTATAAAACATATAACTCCAGTTGTTGGTAGGAATTGGTACTTCCACATTCTACCAATGACTGTTACCCCTAAAACAGGATACCAACATCACACTACTTCTGCCTTACTTATCTACTTAGAGGAAGAACAGTCAACAGTCGCAGGAGCACAAGAGATCCCTTCCTTGTAAGGGAAAGATAAAAAACGCTTGTTTTTATTATTTTTAGTGAGGAGAGTCTCCGTTCTCGATTGGTCACAGTTCACTTTTAAGTCTTCATATGCCCTAATTGGTGTGGAGTGTAAATACTTGTACAGTACAAAACTGTCATGAAATACCTACCATCTGTATGTGGCATTGTGAACTGTTGTGTTTCTATTTCAGCAAGTATACTGTTGGCTTTACACATCCACCACTCCCCCAACCCCAACAGCCTCCCTGTCCTATGCAGATCCCAAAGCACAAAGGTTTGAATGGTAACCAGTGAGGAAAAACAGAAAGTAAACAATGAATATTCGTCCATTCTGTTTGTATTTGTCTGTCTGTTTTCTCTGTTTGAGGTTACAATGTGCTTTTGTATTCCTTACAGTATGTACAGATCCTCCCTTTCTCTCTGTCAACAGCAGAACCTTGTATTTCTGTATATTAGAACAAAGACACGTCATGTGTGTGTGGCTTCACTTAATCTGTGCAATCAAAACATTATTTTTCTCTTTTACGCTGCATACAGTTCCAAGGGATATATATATATATAAATATACCGTGCTGGGTTTGGTTGTTTTTGTATTTGTTTTTCCTGGTTTTTATATCTGTATGCTCCCAATGTGCTTCAAAGAAACAATACTATTTATTACATTATTGATACATTATTATCACAATTATTATTACAGTTATTACTACCATGGTTACTATTAATAAACATTTCTTTCCTCAGTAAACCCCTTGTTAATATGGTTAATGCAGTGAAAGGGGTTTAACACGTGATCTGCAGAAACAATTGTATGCACACATGATGGACAGGGTGGTGATAAGAGCGTCCGCCAAATGACCTGTAATGTAATGTAATACAAAGAAAGATTGCAAGAACAAAAGCAAAAGGCAACCTTTTTGGATTACACTGAACCACTTCTGCAGTGAGATTAAAGCACAATAGAGATTAGTTTATCATTAGTTACTTAAAATTAATTTTAGAATTCATTGGACTAAAAATTTCAATGTTCATGTTGGTCTTTTGAAATGAAAA